>NW_024412394.1:45273505-45302957 GCF_014898765.1 Herpailurus yagouaroundi | reverse complement strand
AAGAAGAAGAAGAAGAAGAAGAAGAAGAAGAAGAAGAAGAAGAAGAAACAACCATGCATTAAAAAATGGGCAGTACTTACCAAGAGCAAAACAAACAAACAAACAAACAAAACCCCCTTTTAGGAGCCTGATGCTTGATGAGACTTGATAAAAGAAATGAATTCTGTGATAGATCCTCTGATTTTAAGTCTAAGGAGCCCCTTTGTTAGCATTATAAGCAGTATGCAATTAAAAACACTCTTGGTGAATCTTTTTATTTTTCTTAAACATATTGTGATTTCCCAGTCTCTTATTTTTCCACATCTATTTCATCTATTCATTGAGGTTTCAAATTCCCTTGAAAACCAGATAAAACCTTTTTTTCCCCAATGATAAGATTTCAAGCACAAATAGAGTGTGGGGGTTGAGTAATTCACATTCACCCTAAGGTATACAATGACTAACACCAGAGTCTTTTCACAAAGCAGAGATCATTTGCTCCTCAAATGGAGGGCCTGAAACTGGTCTGTTCTAGGAGCAGGCATAATGCAAATTGGATGTGTTGTTCACCATTTCTTCTGTTTCCGTGTGACTCTGTTTATGTCTTGAATCACCAGATTGACTCTATATATCACCAATAACACATTCATCACTTCTGCATGTTATCTCTTGGCTTTTGGATAGTGTATAGAATTGGAATAATTATAACTCAGGCTGTTCATAGATTAAAAACATATGATTTGAAACAAACATACCTTTAAGAAAAGACAACATTTGGAACTTGTTATCTTGTAAGAATAATTTTTTTTGAAAAGACAATCGTATGGGATTCTAATGCTCTGGCTGACCTAAGAGAGGAGCAGTAAGGGGCTTAATGCTTTTCTTTCCTCACACAGTTTTCCTGGCCAGTGCCTGCGATCTGAATGATTGGCAAGCCCTGTAACTGAGTTCTTGGGAAAACAAATGATCTCATAGATGGAGCTGCTCCATGTTAGGAAGTGCAAGAATTATGAAATGCAGTCACAGCAGGGAAAGAAGTTTGTTTGCATTTGGATGGCGACCTTTTGTTTCTAAGGTACCGCAGGGTGGATGAGGCTAATAAATGCCTTTACTGGGGTCCTGGGGAGAAATTCTGGTTTCTTTTCCCTACCCTCCTCTCATTTAATTCTTTTTTTGATCTGGGTTTTTGGCAGCACCTCTGAATCATGGGATATGCTTGAGGCAACCAGGTGAGAATACCTTTTGGCTTAAATTTGATTCCAGGAAGCAGAGCTTCCTGGTTCCTGGCTCTTTTAGAGCATTCATCTATGTAGCCCCTTAGTGGTTTATGGTCATTTGTCTATGTTGAAGTGATATATATTATTTCCTATATGTTATAGGAATTCAACAAGTTTAACTAGTACCCTTTTACATCTTCTCGTATATTCAGGAAGCTGTAGATAAGGGGGAGAGGTGGAGATCTTGCCCTGGGGAAGGGCTTGTTCTGTGATGGGACTGAGACCAGGAAGGAGAGGTCTCAGTAGTCTCAGTCACCAGCACATTTGGTCATTCCAGATCCTGTCAGTTCTATACTCTATACTCTACCTGTGTTTATACTCTACCTGTGTCTGGGTAGCTCCTAGCAACCTAACTTAAGCTTTTATCTTTCTGTGGTCTATTTCTTAAGTGCTTTCCTGGACTCTTGGGCTCAGAATATTAACAAAGAAGAATCTTCTTCCATCCTTCTAGTTTTGATCTCCAAGCCTCTCCTGATTTTCCTCCCTTTTAAAGTCTTTTAAAATAGACTTAATTTTTCAGAAAAGTTTTAGGTTCACAGGAAAGTTGAGTAGAAGTACAGAAATTTCCTATTTACCTCCCACCTCCCTCACTATCAACAGGTAGCAAGACAATGGTGCATTTATTGCAACTGAGAACCTACATTGACTCATCATTATCACCCAGAGTCCATAATTTACATTAGGGTTCACTCTTGGTATTGTACATTTTGTGGGTTTGGACAAATGTATAATGACATATAGCCATCATTATAGTATCATGCAGATAGTTTCACCACCCTAAAAATCCTTTCTTCTCTGCCTGTTCACACCTCCATCTTTCCTAACCCTTGGCCACGACTGATTCTTTTACTGTCTCCATAGTTTTACCTTTTCCAGAAGGTCATATATTTGTAATCATATAGTAAATAGCCTTTTCAGGTTGTTTTTTCCACTTAGTAATATGCATTTAAGTTTTCACCATGCCTTTTCCTGGCCTAATTGCCATTTTTTTTTAAGTGCTGAATGATATTCCATTATCTGAATGTACTACAGTTTATTTATCCATTCACCTACTGGTGGACATCTTGGATGCTTCCAAAGTCTGGAAATTATGAAGGAAGTTGCTATAAACATCCTTGTGCAGTTTTTTGTGGGGCTACATTTTCATAAAATTTATAAATAAATTTTCGGCTCCTTTAGGTAAATGCCAAGGAGTGTGATTGCTAGATCGTACGGTAAGAGTGTGTTTAGCTAAACTGTCTTCCAAAAAATGGCTGTACCATTTTACATTCTTATCAAGAATGAATGAGAGCTCTTATTGCCCCACATTCTTGCCAGTATTTGCTATTGTCAGTGTTCTAGATTTTGGCCATTCTAATATGTGTAGTGGTATCACATCGTTTTTGTTGTTGTTGTTTGTTTTGTTTTGTTTTGTTTAAGTAGGCCTCATGCCCAGCATGGAGCCCAGTTTGGGGCTTGAACTAATGACCCTGAGATTAAGACCTGAGCTGAAATCAAGAGTCTGATATTCAACCGACTAAGCTACTAAGCACCCCACATTGTTGTTTTAATATATAGTTCTCTAATGACATTTGATGGTTGGTTCTCAACCGTCTTTTCATATGCATATTTGCCAGCATTATATCTTCTTTGGCATGGTGTTTGTTCAGGTCTTTAGCCTATTTTAAAAATCAGACCATTCATTTTCTTATTGGTAAGTTTTAAGATTTCTTTGTATAATTTAGATAGCAGTCCTTTATCATATAGATCTGTTTTTTGTAAACATTTTCTCCCAGTCTGTGGCATGTCTTTTTATTCTCACCATGTCTTTTGCAAAGCAGAAGTTTTTAATTTTAATGAAGTTCAGCTTATCAAATTTTTCTTTCATGCCTTTGGTGGTGTATCTAAAAAGTCATCATCATACACAAGATAATCGAGATTTTCTTCTATGTTGTCTTCTAGGATTTTCATAGTTTTCTGTTACAGTTAGTTCTCTGATCTATTTTGAGTTAATTTTGTGAAAGATAATAGGGTCTGTGTCTAGATTCACTTTTTTTTTTTTTTTTTTTGCTTATGGACGTCCAGCTGTTCCAGCACCATTTGTTGAAAAGATGATCTTTTCTCCATTATATTCCCTTTGTTCTTTTGTCAAGGATCAGCTGACCATATTTATGTGGGTCTATTTCTGGGCTCTCTATTCTGTCCTATTGATTTATGTTCTTTCACCAATACCAGACTGTCTTCATTTATAGCTTTATAGAAAGCTTTATAGAAAGTTTTGAAGTTGGTTAATGTTAGTCTTCTAACCTTCTTTTCCTTCAACATTACATTGGGTGCTTTGGGTCTTTTGCCTTTTCATATAAACTTTATAATTTTTGTTGATATCCAAAAAATAACTTGTTGGGATTTTGACTAGATCTACAGATCAAAGTTAGGAAGAATTGACTTCTTGGCAATATTGGTCCTGATTATTTTCTCAGTTCAGAATTGTTCAGCCATGCACAATCTTATTTATACCATATGATAACCCCATGATGAGCAAAATGCAGAAACCAAGGTTCAGAGAGGCTGGGTAATCAGTTCAAGGTCACCAGGTGGGAAATGATAGAGACAGGATTTGAGTACAAAACTGCCAGGCCCAGAGTCCTTGCTCTGAGACATTTTCCATGGTAGTGTCATGGAGTGCTTCAGCAAGCAAGCTTTGGTGTCAATATAGCAGGATTTAAACCTTGGCTCTGGCACTTGCTGGGTGTGTCACCTGGCATGTAAGGTAACCTCTTTTGCTTCAGATTTCTCATTTGTCAAATAGAGTGATAATAATAGTACCTGCTTCATAGATTTGTTTTGAGAATTAATGGAATTGGTCACAGGCAGTGATGAGAACAGTGCCTGGAACATAGTAAGAAGTTAATGAGTTTTAACCATTGCCAGTATAACCACTCCCTGTTGGTCATAATGCTCTTTGGAGCCTGGGCATTGGCATTTGGGCAATGCAGTCTAAATATTGTAGAAAGGGCAGTGACCATCTGGCATGTTGGAAGAATGCCTACTCACTCACTGGTACAAAGAGAGCTTTGAACCTAGTAAGGGTGAGCCCATGTGATAGTGCAACATCTTTTATTCCCAAGTTTGATAAAAGACTTAAAATGAAGATATATCTGCAAAAGACAAATCTTTCCTTAAGATTTTTCTAAGGTAGAGATGATTGATATAGCAGATATTTTCCTTGGCACAAAAAGATTGTGTACCAGAACTTGGGATCAGGGGCAGAATAGAAAGGGAGAAGAATGCTAAAATTGGAAACCAGAGACACTAAAGGCAATCTTCATTACTAAATATATGAAAGAAACATCATTAACAAAACTAAGTCTATTCTAGATCTAGACCAGTGTCTCTTAACCTTTTTTCGTTGCCTGTATGTTTAAGGAGAAAACGAAATTAAATCTAAATTAATGAATTAAATAAATTAAAATAAAAATGAATTTGATTTCTCCCTAATAAGAGAAGTCAAAACCCAAATCCTAAGAAATGATATTTTGTTACAAATATTATCATCATAAATATTATTAAAAAGTATTAAATATCTAAGATATTTTTCACACCCTGTTTCCCCACCAAGAACCAGTTATTGTCCCTTTGGGGGTGATAAAGCCCTTGTTGAAAAGGTATAATCTATACTATAGTAGCCTATGAATTACTATGATAAGCTTATAACTGGGCTTGATGCCTTTAAACCTTTTAAATTGACCTACAGACAAAAGGACTTTTGATGGAGGTTTGTTTTTGGTTTGAGACTGGTTGGAGAAGATGAATTTTGGGATTCTCCTTAACATTTCCTCACCACTTTGTTTTCAGTTGGATCTAATACTTGGAGTATGATTGCCATTAGTATGTCATAAGATTATGCTAAATTCTGTAGCATCTTATTTTAGGCCTCTGTCAAGGGCTGCTTGGTACCTAATACCTCTGGCCTCTTAGGACCCATCCATAATAGCCAGGCCCATCACTTTGCTTTGCTCTATATCTCAGGTACTTTCCTGTCTCTAAGATTTCGTTTTAGTGCTTTTCTGTTTATTCACAAAGCCCTCTCTGTATGTTTTCAGTCCACACAGATACCATTCTTCCTTTAACAATTTGCTCAAGAATCATTTCTTGTGTTATCCACCCTATATTCGCCTTTTATTTCTCAAGAGGTCACTTGCTCTTAGTCCATGCTACACAATCTTGCCCTTGGCAAGATGTGTGTGCACGTGTGTGTGTGTGTGTGTGTGTGTGTGTGTGTGTGTGTGTGTTTGCTTGGTTTCTTTCTAGTTCACATGGGTGCTTGTTGTTTTACAACTAGACTATAGATTCTTTTTTTTTAAAATGTTTTAGTGTTTATTTTTGAGAGAGACAGAGACAGAGCACGAGTGGGGAAGGGGCAGAAAGAGAGGGAGACAGACAGAATCTGAAGCAGGCTTCAGGCTCTGAGATGTCAGCACAAAGCCCGATGTGGGGCTCAAACTCACAAACCATGAGATCATGACCTGAGCCAAAGTCAGATACTTAACTGGCTGAGCCACCCAGGTGCCCCTAGACTACAAATTCTTTACTGAAAAGGACAGTTCTTTCTCTCTTCTGCAGGAATTCTAAGATTTGTACTGAGTACACGGAAGATGCTCAGGAAATACTTCTAATTTTAAAAACTCTGGTATCTTGAGTAAAGCATTCATTTAGAAGTCATCATGGAAACCTCACATTCATCTTCTGTTGCCATATGTAAGCTGCAAATTTCAGGAGGACTGGACTAGCTTAGTATCTCTCAGACTTTGGATTCCATGGACCAGTAGAATCTTTAAAAACATATTTTGGGGCCTAGGGTAGAATTGTTTGCTTTTTTACTTTGTTACTTGTGGACAAAATACTAGGAACTATCTCGTATAGTTACATCATTTCACAAAAGAAAGGACATTTATACATCAGAAAAATAGAAATGACATATCTCAATTATATAATCATTTAAATAAATTTAACTCCATTAAAAGCTCGTTGTATTTTCCTTATTGTGCCTAATTTTCCACCCATGAGTGAAAACTGGCATACACTAACAGAGTGCACTGATGAGATCCATTCTTCTTTTGTTTAGTCCTCCATAATATCTCTTTCTAACTAATTCTGGAAATGGCTCGATGGCCCTAAGTAATATTTAAAAATCCACTACAGTGGCAAAAAATTATTTAAAATTAAGTGTCATTATTCTGATAATTTCCCTATCCATATTATTACTCCATATGGTTGAGAGTCAAGTATAGAATGTGCTCTAGTGCAAGTATTAAATTGACTTTCAGATCACCTGTGTCATAACTCCATCTGTTACTTAATTGTGGCCTTCTCTTGTTTCATCTAAAGGCTTCTGTAAAACAACGATATAATGAACACAATATTTGTAGCAGTTGACATTTTGTTCAAAAATTTAGTTTCTGAAAACTGAATATACCCAGAAGAGTTAGAGAGAAGCAGCTATTTGTCTGTATATTTGCAACTTTAGTACTGGGATTCTAGAGTAGCAAGTGTCCTGGAGAACACAGAAACTAAAGGCAGAGTATGTGGTAAGCTTGTGCCCAAATGACAGGATATCAGCTCTGATGTCCTCAAAGGAAAGATGAAGCTTATAAAGTTACCCCAGAAATTTCATACATCAATTCTTGTCAGCAAGGCAAAGAAAGCATGAGATGGAAGCTGTGGTCAGCAGTCTTCCCACTTTGCTTTCTGGGGCCCGCTGTGGTCTCTGGGATTTTAGGTTACACTTGTTTGTGAAATGCAGGATACCTCTCCTAGACTGCTGTGTGTGTGTGTGTGTGTGTGTGTGTGTGTGTGTGCGTGTGTGTGTGTGTGAAGTTTTTATACTCTGCATGTAAGAAGTTTCAGGGGCTAGATATTTATTTCTCCTCTAGGTGGATTGTGTGTGATCAAGACATCATAGATAATATTCTCTTTGTATAAGGCCATTTTAAAGGTCTGTGCAATTTTGTGGGTACCCCAGAAGCTCAGTTCCATGTCCCCACCTTAGAGACCTTCCTGTCCTGGGGAGTTTTACTGAACAAATGAATTAACTCTCAGCTAAGTGGACATGCTTGTCACGTTACATGTTACTTATCTGTAAGTTATAGAAATATTTGTGCATTACTTTATATAACCTTTAAATGAATTCTACAGTGATTACTTCCCTATTTCTGAACGTTTTAACATGAGTGTTTTTTATAGCAAAACAGCAAAACCTTTAGTAGTTTTTTTACTAATCTTCTGCAAGTTTTGTCTATGCTTTTTTGTTTGTTCCAAATGAATAAGACACACTGAATGTTTGATTTCTGTTCTTTCTTGCTGCCAAAAGTCTGTTATTGAACAGGCAGTATGGCATTGTTTGAGGGGTTTACAAAATAGGCAGCATAAGACAGAAAATTATGGCAGATTGGGACAGACTCACCAAGTAGATGTGCCATCATGATATGCATTTGAGAGGTAAGGGAGTAGGTAAAGGGAGGCACTCTGTGAATGGCATATTGGGAGAGATCATCGCTTTCATTCTAGGTTGTGGAAATGGTCAACTGGAAGAGGTTAGAGGTCAATTATATAGAAACTCCTTTAAGTATTTTGTGTGCTTTTGAGGAAGAATACAATGTTGAGACAGAAATGGGTTCCAGTTCAGATTCTTTGCTGCCCCTTATTATCTAGGATTAACTTCTCTGTGACTTAGTTTTCTTACCTGTAAAAATGGAGCCAGTGGGAAGTCTTTACTGTCATTCAGGGGTGTAGGCTGACAGAGGCTCTGCTTTCACAGACATGTGGTCTTCAACCTTGTGTGATTGTCTCATCCAGTTACCTGGAAGGGGAGGAGCACACAAGACTTAATGAGAGAGACCTGGAAGTGGCTCATACTACTTACACGCATCCTCCGTTGGCGCCATCTCATTACAGGGCCAAATTTCACTGCAAGGAAGGCTGAAGAATGAGATTAGCTGTGTGCTCAGGGAGGAGAAAAAGCAACATGGATTTTGGTAAAGATTCAGCAGTCTAATACCAAATGTATTAACACTCAGCAGAGTGTTTTTGTTACTATGACCCTTCAGCTTGATGTACTCTGTATGCTCAGAAAATATTAATTTATTTGCTTGTTTATTTGTGTCACAGATATTTGTTAAGATCTACTATGTGCTATTCATTATGCCTGGTTCTGATAGCTAAAATGGAGATGACTGATCATTTATTTATTTATTTATTTTTGGTAGCAATGGAGAAAAATTCCAAAATTTCACAACATATATGTGTTATGTTGCATCATAATCTATAATTGAAAGCAGAAGTCAAGCGAAACCCTAATTTCTTTTGCATCAGTCTTATGCATCTTCCAGATCTCCTTTCTGACTTGGCACAGTTCTGACTGAACATACAGTAAGCATTCAAATATATTTGTTGATTAACAGTGTATTTATTTGATCAAGGAAAAAGTGTGCCTGAAATCCATTAATAAATATTAGTCACTCTCTCCCTTATGTTCCCTGATAGGATTTGAATTCTAAGAGAATATTTTGGTTTTTATTAGAGATTTTGGCTAAATTCATTGACCACTTCATTTACTACTGTGTAGACAGGACCTTTAATGCTGGGGGTAATAGATCTTATGGGACCAATTTAGTTTTATTCAGAAAAGCAAATTTCCCTCCTTGAATGAGATCTGATTTTCATTAGATGGGTTTGCTATGAGATTATTTAGTGAAAGTAATGTCCAGAAGCTTCTGACTCAATTCAAACTTAGCTTCTTCTCATCCACGTGCATCCTTATGGTGCCTGAGTCTGGAAGCAGGTTGGAATTTCATTTGGGAAGCTACCATTAACACAATTTGGGCTGAAAGCATAGCTCTCTATGGAAGACAAATGAAAGGATGCTTGAGCATGACTTTCTCAGAAAAATAAATTGAAGATTAATATTGCATTCCAACTAGAGTTGGTCAGTGATTATTCTTTGTGCCATGCTTTCTCAAATAGCATAATCCTTGGGTGAATCTCAGAAATAAAAGGAATAAAGGAAAGAACTAGACCAGCTCAGGGGGGCAAATTGCATGGGAAATATTCTGAACTACCTAAAGCATATTTTAATTAGCCACAGTGGAGCAAGCACTAAGTTAACTATGCTTTGGACTCAGGACACCTTGAAGCAGCTAGAGGGATTTGGAGAGATGAATAGCTTTAGTTTTGTCCAAAGAAAACCATTATATAACACATCTGTTGGTGGTTAGCAGATCTTCAACCAACATGTCTGAAAGACTGAAAAATATTGTATATTTAAGGGGTATAACTTTGAATTCTCTGCTTTCTCATGAATTCAGTGGTAGAAAGAAAAACTTATTAGAAATGGGGCTTCCAGACTTACTTATGAGAACTTTTAGAACTATTCTAAGAAAAAAAAATTCCATCTAAAAAAGCCATGGCGGTGGCCGGCAGGGGCGGGGTGGGGGGTGGGGCGCCTGGATGGCTCAGTCAGTTAAGCGTCTGACTTTGGCTTCGGTTGCTCAGGTTATGATCTTGCAGTTCGTGAGTTTGAGCCCCCATCGGGCTCTGTGCTGACAGTGCAGAGCCTGCTTGGGATTCTCTCTCTCTCTCTTGCTATCCCTCTCTGTCTCAAAATAAATAAATAAACTTTAAGAAAAAAGAAAAAAAATTCCATGGACCTTCATAGTACCTGGAGGAAAACCCAGCAATCTAAGGAAACTTTAAGACACTCCTCTCAGCCTAAGCACTATGTCAGCAGAAGAATATGCTTGTAAGAGCTGTGCAGTCAAAATTGTTGATCTTTGTTGGCTCTCAATTCTCTATTATACACTTTCTCTTCTCATTTGGGTAGTTATTTCCTAAGAAGATCTTTCAGAAGACTGGAACTGGGGAGAAAGTTGTGTGTGGATTGGGAGTGGGAACACATGGCAAGTCAGAATGCCTTCCCTGGAAAGGCTGGTTGTTAGAGCAAAGAAGAATCTAGAAATTGTTTTCATAACTGCTGGGGCTGCTGCCTCCAGTTACCCTGTAAACCATGTTGGTGCTGCTTGTCTCAGAGTTGGGGGTTTTGGACAATGGGAGGTCCCTGGAAGAGATGAAGTGGTTCTCAGTGCTGGGTGCATGTTTGAATCTCTTGAAGAGTTTAAGAAATAAAGATGCCAAGACTCATTCTTAGATATTTAGTTCAATTGATTTGGGCATCCCCAGATGTATTTAAAAATAGTCCTCAGGTGATTGCTGTGCAATTAGCATTGAAAGCCACAAAGGCAGAGGAAGCTCTGTATTTACCAAGGCCCCAGAGGACAGTCACATGCTAGATGAATTGCTTTCTTCCATAGTCACTTGCAATTTGTCTTTTTCAAACCCCCATTCAATTTTTCTGCCCTTCTCGCTGACTCTTCTGTTAATAGACATTTTTAGAAAAGGTATAGCATTGTTCTTTAACATTGGATACTAATCAGGGATAGTTCCCACTTTTTCAGTTGATCTACATTGCTTGTAATACGTTACTTCAACTACCACAATTAACTAGAATAAACCATATCCATGGCTGATTAGGGGCAGGTTAACTTCTCTTTGATGCTTTGAATTATTTTATAGTTTAGTTAGTTTGCTGTCAGTCAGTGATGTGAAATAAAATTTGGTGCGTATCATACAGAATGTATAATAGTAAAATCTGGCATGAAAAGTTCAGTGAGTCTACAATGAAAATATCCAAATCACCTCTCTACCTAAACCTTTCCTAGTCAACACTCCCATTCTTTTTAGGATAAACATGCCTGTTTGTATCATACAGTTTATGCAAACCATATTTTGTGGATGAAGTTGAAATGGGTTTCTGTGCAGTGCTAAATTGGCTTATTGATCTAACCCTGCATATTTGCATTAAGTTATAGTCTTAGTTTATAGTCCTATAGTTTCAGTTACATATAGACTAAATAGTCTTAGTTCCCTATAGAGTAGAGTTACTTCTTTGCTGGATCTGAAGTTATGGAAACATTCTCAAGAAAATCCAGTTGTAAACATCAATAATCAGCAATAAATTGAGTAGTCTATTATTTGTTTTGTTAAAAAGATTATTATAGACTTTCTTTAGGGATTCAGTTTTTAGGTATTTAAAAGGCGGGCCACACTTATGTAGAAGAGTATGATAGCTTATTGATTCCATTCCACAAGGAGCACCCATATAGGCTTCCATGAGAAACCTCAGTGTAATTTTACCTAAAACAACAAAGTTTGTAAGGACATTAATCATGATTAGTAGGTGAAATGCTTGGTTAGTTTGTATCCTTCTGAAGACAACAGACCTGGGGAAGCTGAGGATGGCAGAAAGAAAACCTAGAGGGAGTGGGGAGCATCAGAGAAAGCACCAGACTGGGAATGGAGGAGATAACATGGGGTTGGTTCTGTCACCTGCTCCATCTGATAAATGACCTGGTTGAGCTTGATTATGCCTCCCTAACAATCTAAGTTTTGTTCATTATCTAAGGTTCATTACCATGTTTTATGTCTTTGTTTTTGTGTATCAGGTCATTTCCTCATCATGCTTAGGACCAGCATTGATATGGTCTTAAGTGCTGATGGCATGTAGGGCGGTGCTTCTCATTTGCCTTATTAAAGTCATAATGGTTTTTAAACGATTGTTAATTTTTGTGTTTTTAATAAAGGCATGCTTCTTTCTGTCTTCTCAGGATACTTTAGGAGGGGCTGGTCACTGAGTGCCTTTGAGGAAGGGATGTGAGTCAGGGGAATTTTAAAGGGATGAGGGAATTAGTGAGAAGTTGGGTGAGTGGGGAAGTGTATGAAAGAACATGGAAACATGTGAAAGAAGATAGGCGTGGGAGAGGTTTTATTTAAAAGTTTCCTTCCTTGTCTCTGCAGTTGAAATTCACACAGATGCCAATCGGCATTATTATTTTTTAGAACAAGTTCATGAATTGTAGTTGTTACTTTGAAGCTTTCCCAACCACTTGAAAATAAAGATTACTGAGAACAAATCCCCTAGAAGTTAATCTACCTGAGTACAATCGCAACTATCCAGGCTGTAACTCTGGGCTGATGTCAGATTGGCGATCAGAGGCCAATCATTGGCGAACAATGATTTCTGTTTTTCCTAATCCCTTACTGGCTCTCCTGGGCATTACCAAAGCCAAACTGAGGCGGTCTTAGGAGATGTGGCTGCAGAGCTGGCCTGAAAAAAGGAATCTTATGAAATTTCTGTGGGGGGTTTTTGTTGTTGCTTCCACATCCAAGATAAGACCCTGCTCTCCATAAAGCAGCAGGTAAGAAAGGAATTGAGCTAGAAGCATGGACCGGCCCAGCAACCCCATCACTGAGAGAGCAGGTCTGGGGTCATTGTTATCTCAAGTTCTATTAGCATTGACTGAAAAATTTTCAGGGTGCCTGGGTGGCTTGGTCAGTTAAGCATCTAACTCTTGATATTGGCTCAGGTCATGATCTCATAGTTCATGGGATTGAGCCCTGCATCAGGCTCTGTGCTGATAACACACCACCTGCTTGGGATTTTCTGTCTCCTTGTCTCTCTGCCCCTTCCCCTGCTGATATACATGCATGCATGCTACCGCTCTCAAAATAAATAAATTAACTTAAAAAAAAGAAAAATTTTCACAAAACTGGAAAATGTTGTATTATAATGAGATAGTTTGCCCTTTTAGAAATTCGTTTTAAAAAAAGCTGGGTTTTTTTTTTGTCAACTTTATTTTTTTAATATATGAAATTTATTGTCAAATTGGTTTCCATACAACACCCAGTGCTCATCCCAAAAGATGCCCTCTTCAATGCCCATCACCTCCCCTCCCCTCCCTCCCACCCCCCAATCAACCCTCAGTTTGTTCTCAGTTTTTAAGAGTCTCTTATGCTTTGGCTGTCTCCCACTCTCACCTCTTTAAAAAAAACTGTTTTATAGTGACTCTTTATCAGTTTGTTTTACTTCAACAAAACATCAAAACCACTGGATATGTTGACAGGTTGGGAGAGTTGGGACTAACTCAAGGAACATTTTCATTTTTGTTTTCTACTTTTGTTCTTCCCTTTTGTTCACTGACTACTTCACTGGGCCAGGCATCCTTCTCCACATACCTCATGACTTCCCTTGACACAGAGACCCCTCACTGTTACTCACTGCCTGAGGAGTATTACTACTCAGTGTTACTACTGAGCTTTTTGATACTCTCCTTCATTCTGCCTCTCACTTCCTTATTAAAATGGCAGGGCAATGTACTTGTTTCCTCAGAGCTTGTTAGAAGAGGGGCCAATCTAGTAAATTAATTCAGGATGAAGGGTTAATGGACCACAATGGTCTAAAGCAAAGACCTGCAAGCTTTTTCTTTAAAGGTCTTGGTTGTAAATATTTTAGCCTTTGTGGGCCATGTGGTCTGTGTCACAACTACTTGACTCTGCCATTTTGAGAAGGTAGCTATAGACAATACAGCATGGCTATATTCCAAGAAACCGTTATTCATGGAACACTGATACATGAATTTCATATAATTTTCATTTGTCGTAAAATACTTCTCTTCTTTTGAATATGTTCAACAATTTACAAATGTGAAAACCATTCTTAACTCATGGATCATACAAAAATAGGCAGCAGGCTGGATTTGGCCCACATATACGGGACATTACATTTCTTTAACAAAAGAAATAATTAGCAATTTCGGGTGTTGTGTGTATGAAGGGTAGAGAGTAACTGTCTGTTACTCTTGCTTCCTTAAGACCAGCTGTGGAAAGAGCCCCATTTATCAAGTGCATCTTGTCAGCCCTGTATAAATAAGTTCCATGGTTGACTAGGTTTCACTGAATAAACAACTCGTACTTCTCATTTAGGGTCTAGAGCCCAGAAGGCTCTGATTCACAGTGTGTGCCAATCATGGAGCCCTACTGATTTATCTTTGGAAATACTGCCAATTCTTCCTTTTTTTTTTTTTTTTTTTGAGTCATGCTGTTTTGTTATAACACTAGTCCACAGTGGTCCACCATCCTTGTTTCCTTCTTCTTTAGGGTATGTCAACTTTGGGAGTATGCAACAACGTTAAAAACCCTAGTGGCTTAATAAGTAAAGGTTTGTCACAGTCCAGTGCAGATTGATGGGCTGTGTGGTCAGATGCAGGTTGTGGGAGATGTCTCTACTCCATTCAGTTCCTCAGGGACCCAGGGTCCTTCACCTAGTGGCTTTGTCATTCTCCAAGGCTTGAAATTATCCAACTAGACTGCATCTGACCAACAGACAACAGAATATATAGAGGATCTTGTGAAGGGTGCTTTAGAGGCTAGGCTGGGAGCCCAATGTTGGCCAGGAGCCTCAATTCCTCTCCATCAGTCTCTCTGTGGCACTGTTTCGACTTCCTCACAACATGGCAGCTAGATTCCACAAGCAAATGCTCCAACAAAGAAGACAGGAATGAGAAACTGCCAGTCTTTTAGAGCCTAGGCCTGGAAAAGGGCACAATATACCTTCTGCTGTATTCTATTGGTCACGCAGTCACAGATGTAATTCCAATTAAAGAGGAGAGTATAGAGATCTTAGCTCTTCCAACAGAAGAATTTCAGAGAGTCTGCACTCACTTTGAATCTACCAAAATGTTATGATGAGGGTTGATATGAGTGAGTGCAAGAGCATGATGCTAACACAGAAGTCCATCTGTATTCACATCCACTGTGAACTATGGATCAGCCATTCTGGGAACATGCTGGGGCTTCAGGTTGATTGCCTACAGCAAGGCTCAGCAAACTACAGCCTGTGAGTTATATCTGGCCATTGTCTATTATTGTAAATAAAGGTTTATGAAACACAGCCATCACCAGTTTTATATATATGTGCATATGTATATATGTATGTATATATGTATATATGTATGTATGTATATATATACATATATATAGTTTGTAGCTGCTTTTGGGCTTCAACAGCAGAGTTAAAAAATTGTGATAGAGGTTATGTGGCCTGCAAAGCCTAAAGTATTTACTCCTTGACCTTTACTGAAGAAGTTTGCTGATGCCTGTTCTTAAGAGACTCAAAAAAATCCCCATCATTAGGACTGAGTGAAATTAGCTTGAAAAAGCAGGATCTTGTGATTGACATGAGGACAAGCACATTACTGATGATGGGTCATGAGTTTCTATGGCTTTGATAACTGAGTCCTTTAAAAGTGTGCAGGTTGTGCATTCTGCTATCAAATCACCCAAATCTCTAGCAGGATTGAATTTTCTGGTAACTTGAATATTTTCATTATTGGCAACTCCTGCCCAGAACCTTGGAAAGCTGTATGTTCCCTTTTACCATTTTCCTCAGCAGTATCTAACTCTGTTGCTTGCAATGATGGTTGCAGTGGGCAGGACTGGGGGTGTGTTTTCCTAGCCTGATGGGGCTGATTTAGGAGGCTTCTGATGCTAAGTTGGTCTGGACTTTGCTGTGGATCTTCTCAGACATTGTTGACATTATTGTTGGTGGACGAGGATCTCTCACTTGATACCCTTAATTTTAAAGCAAAGTTCCAAGCACTGGTCTTATGTTTTCTTTTTGTTCTTGAAGTCATTTCTAGATTATCCGTATTACTAGCATATGTGTGTACGTGCTGTAGGGATAAATTAAAAATGAAGAACAATCTAATCACTTCTTTAAAATTGACATTTGGAATTCTTTTTCTTTCTTCTTTATTTTCTTTCTCTGTGAAGAAGTTCTTTAATCAAGTATTCACAGAAAATCCGCATTGAAAATTCACATGTAAAAAGCCTGACTTTAGGAAACCTGAGAGCAACTTTTCAAACTTCCTCTCTGTGTTCTTTTCTGTCCCTCTTTCTCCTTCTGCAAGAACAGAGAGGGCTTATTGTCACAGAAATGACTTGGAAACCCAGTCAGATTACATGTGCTATGTTCTGTTTATATAATGGGTCCTTTGGTTGACATTTTGTCTAAAGGCATGTGGAGGAGGATCTTTGTTTAACTTCTGTTTTATCATCTCACCATTCAATACCAAGGAATACACAGAAACCTAAAGATTTCACTCTCAAGGAAGCCAGGTACTTGAAAGTATCCTGAACTAATGCTTTCTGTTTTCTTTAGACTCCACATCAACACAAAATTGTGTGTTCTCCTTTATTATTATTTTGCAAATTCTAACTTGTTTTTTATTTAGTTTCTTATTGGTGTTGATCTGAAACAGGCTGTTAATTCAAAACAGTAGAAACATTCACTGATTTGATTCCTCAACATTTTATAACTACTTAGCAGAAGCCAGATTCATAGACGTGTGTATTAGGTAGGTTCCCCGCCCCACCTTTGCCCATCAGGTCAAGTGAAATCAATATCAGCACAGGCTGTAACTGTTATTACCCCTACATTCATTGGCTTTTCTTTAGCTATATTGGGACCGGTAGAGAGAGTTTACTAGCAAAGGGAAGTGGCAGTGGAGACGAATGTAGCACTGAACAATATTGGAATATGGGTTTTAGGAAATGCATCCTTTCCTCCAAGATAAATGGACATGTTCTCTCCTTAAGAGACCATGAAAGCATTTTGGGAGGTTCTTATAAGTAAACATAGCTCTTCATATGCTCACAATCAGACAGTTCTACCTGCAGACATTTCTATCTTTCCCTTTGATAGGCAGCCACCTTAACCAGCTGAATCAGTTTGGGCCATCGGTAAGGCAAGCAGTGCTAAATCCCTGACATTCACTCCCTGGAATGTTATTTGGCACATTACTACAGTTGAGATTTACTAATTAGTGTCCTAGTGTAGTAAAAAAGTTTATATCTCTTTCAATACTGAAAACATTGCATAAAATACTTCTGCTTTGGAAGAACTGGTTTCACCCTTTGTATCTTTAAGTAAGAATGGGGCTTAGTTCTGAGTATAACACTTCACAGACAAGAAAGTAGGGCAAAGAGATGGCCAACGTCTTGCTTGAGTTTCTGAGCAGGACTTGAATAGTCTATGAGTATTGGTATTCCTTTCTCCCTTTCTCTTCCCCAGTTTTCCTCTCTCCCTTCCTTCTCAACTGGATTATCTCCATTAATCTCTGCCTCACTCTGGGCCAGAATCTACGATGGACTCATGGCCTTTTCTTTAGCTACTAAAGCTCCTGGCTTTTCCTCTTTCCTTATAGAGTCTCCTAGGCAGAGTTGTCCTATGTATGTGTGTTAGGAGGACAGTTGATCTATTAGGAATTGCCCAGTGATTTCTCTTAGGCAAATATTCCCTCTTTTAGGGCATGGTGTTGGCTGCCTTCAAGCCTGAGAGAAGGGAGTGAATCTCTTCTGTGTGAGGCAGAAAAACTTTATGGACTGCTGAGGAGTTGTGGAAGACAGAGAGTAAAGGGCCATGAGATAGTGTGATGCTATCCAGTACATTACAGGACACTCCCCTTGATTGGTGAAATTACTAAACTCACACATCATTTTGCAAGAACAGATTTCTTTGTGGAAGGTGAAGAAAAAGCTGACAGCAGAATTAGAAGAGATCTCCTGGAAACACACCCTAAGCAATTTACAGAAACCATGAGGAGTTTGGACTGTCATGGACCATGGAATTGAGCACTCCAGTTAAGTATATGTAGGTTCTCAAGAGTTGAGAAAGCCTCAGGTAACATCTGGGATATTGGTCAATCTGTCAGAAGCAAGGGGGTTTAGGTCACTATTGAACCAATACATGTATGGAACCCTTCGTTCCTCTAATAGGGAGGCTTAAACTTGGCAAGGAATGGGGATAGAAGTTCTCAACCATTTTTTTTTCTTGGAATTTAAGTTAGGACATGTTTGAGTGAAGTCACCAGAGAGGGACATCTCTGACTACCATATACTAAAGATGGGGTGCCAGGAACAAAGTTAGAGTAGCTAGTGGACACTTGAATAACTGGACTATAACCCTCTGTGTGCCTGTCTTTGCTTCTCTGTCTCTGTCTCTCTCACAAGAAGGCAACTGAACATGGAGGGAGCAAGATGGGCTATGAAGTCATAGTGTCACCTGGATGGGCATTTTCTCTGGACAGAGGAGGTCCCTCTTTTTCTGATTCCCATCCCCTCAAGGCTAAAATGCCTTGATCAAGTATTAAAGACTTTTGCTCATCAATTATAAATAAGGCCTAAAACAAGTGTTTTTGAAAGGGGCTC
Source organism: Herpailurus yagouaroundi (assembly GCF_014898765.1). Lineage (NCBI taxonomy): Eukaryota > Metazoa > Chordata > Mammalia > Carnivora > Felidae > Herpailurus > Herpailurus yagouaroundi. The sequence goes on along the minus strand of NW_024412394.1, from coordinate 45,284,565 downwards.
TACCTTGATTTAAAATCACACTATGTGGGGTGCCTAGGTAGTTCAGGCAATTAAGCATCTGACTCTTGATTTTGGCTCAGGTCATGACCTCATTGATGAGATCAAGCCCCGTATTGGGCTTTGCACTGACAGTGTGGAGCCTGATTGAGATTCTTTGTCTCTGGCCCTCCTCAACTTGTGCTCATGCATTCTCTCTGTCTCCCTCTCAAAGTAAATAAATAAACATTAAAAAAATAAAATAAACTCACACTGTGGATCATTGGCTAGTATCAAGGCCTGGTATGGAGAATGGGGAGGAAGAAGGCATGAGGAGGGCTGGAATGCAGGAGGGAAATAACAGTTATGGAAGGTCCACAGTTTTAGACACTCATACATTTTTTTTAAAGTTTATTTATTTATTTTGAGAGAGAGAGAGAGAGAGAGAGAGAGAGAGAGAGCAAGCAGTATAGAGGCAGAGAGAGAGAGAGAGAGAGAATCCTAAGCACAGCCCAACATGAGGCTCATACTCAAGAACCATGAGATCATGACCTGAGCTGAAATCAAGAGTCAGAGGCTTAACTGACTGAGCCACCCAGGAACACCTAGACACTCCTACGTTTTGATCTTTGCAAGAACTCCCTTGAAGAGGGCATTATTTTCTTCAACTTACAAATGAAAAGAATGTCTTTTTATACAAATAGGAAAAGCAAGGCACTGAAAGTGACCATTGGATGCCCAGCAGTGGTGAGGTGAGGTGGGGAAAGGTGCATAAAAGGGAACACAGTGTTCTGAAGAACAAATTTTCCTCTTTCATAACTTGCCTTGGGCTGGCTATGATGGTTGTTGGGGCTGGGGGAGGAGAAGGGAAAGATCAGGTGAATTAGGGAGGGAAACTGATGAGATCGGGGAAGGACTAAATGTGAGAGGAGAGAAAGAAAAGTAGCAAAGAAACGGGTGTGAGGAGGAATGGAGAAGAGCTCAGCTTTGCAGCAATAGATATTCATATCCATCGATGGTGAATTTCCCTTTATGCTCTATCTGAACAGAATAAATTCAGTAGGATGTCATAACTAAAATTCAGCAAAAATATTGTGCATGGTCTGGAATTGGTTTTAAAAAAATCAGAACAGTCTCGGAGAGATTCTTTATTTTTCTGACTTAAAAAAAGTTGCAGATAAATGTGCTTCTGATCAGAGGGGAAGCAAGGAGAGGGCATTGGGCCAAACATATGTAGGCAGGTGCTGTACAACTTCTCCACACAGCTCTGCCAAAGCACCCCGTGGGTGACCTTGGCATTTAATGGGAAATGTGTGTTTCTCTGTGCACACATCAGGAGGAGGATGCGACCTCCTAGCCAATCTGGATTTGATATCAAGACGATATGTGAGCACATCACTGTGAAGGTGTCAGAATGGGCAATTCCCTTTTCATGTTTTGTTCTGCCCCACACCTCTACCCAAACTCACTCTAATGCCCTGGTTGTGGTTTATCCAGCAACAAAGGATGGGAGCCTTTTTATCTCCTAGAGTGATGAGGCTGCCGAGCATCAGTGTTGGTAGAGTTTGAAAAAATAAGAGAGAATAACTCTGCCTCCTGGCCCAATCCCCTATCCTTAGAATAAGCAAGATTTGCTGATTTGTCCCTCCACTTTCTGTGGTTAGCAAATATAAGGCCAGAGGAATGAAGCATAATGAGGTGGAGTGCATTTATATTATCTCAGAATAGGTATGGGGGAGGGTCTCATCTTCAGCCAGAGTGGGTGTCTTAGTTTCCAATGGCTGCTATAACAAATTGCCATAAATTTTGGTGGCTTAAAACAGCAGAAGTTAACCTCTTACAGTTTTGGAGACAAAAAGTTCAAAACCAAGGTGTCAGGTACTATGCTCCTTCTGAGACTCTGGGGAGAATCCTTCCTTGCCTCTTCCTAGCTTCTGGTGGTGGTCATCATCCATCCTTGACATTCCTCATCACATGGTGTTCTCTGTCACTGCCCTCACATGGTTTTTGCCTCTTCTTATAAGGACGGCAGACATATTGGGCTAGGGCCCACTTTAATGGCCTCATCTTAATTTGATTACATCTGCACAGACCCATTTTCCAATTAAGGTCACATTTCAGGTACCACAGAGTAGAACTTCAACATCTATTTTCTTGGTGACACATTTCAACCTATAACAGCAAGTGTTCAGGTCTGATGTGCTGGTGGGGCAGGTGCTACTGTAGGGCCTAACTATTCTTGCTGATTGGCATGGGGTAGGGGTGGGGGGCAAGAAGGGAGAAAGGACAGGGTCAGTTCAGGTCTGTTGCAGTCCCTGGTTCACCCCAAGGAGACAAGTTTGAGGCCAGCAGAGAAGGGCCACAGACTGAACTGTCAGGAAACTCTGGGGAGGCTCAGGCCACAGACAGTCACTGCTCTGGGGCCCAAGTGATACAGCATGCAGAGAGGGAGAGGATGAGAGACTTTCTTTACTTTTTCAAAAAATACAGTGTGGCTTTGGCACATTGAGAACCCCAGGGACACACAGCACTTCTTGGCAACTTAAGGGCTGACATTCTTAAGTATGCTGGGGGAGAGTAGAGATGTTAATGGAGACAAATGGCAGTGGCAAGATGAGGCCTTCTCAAGATAGTTGGGATAGGAGTAGAAGGGCAAGAGAAAGCGATAAGCCCCAAGGACTCTCAGAGTTGTCACATAGACAACTGTGTGAACTGGGAGAGTAGCAGGAGTCCCCTGCATTGCTGGGACTTCTCAAGCGTCATGGTCCTCTCCTCTTTAGAGACATGTGCAGTGTGAGTAGGACAACCCCTTTCAGTTCTGACCTTAATAACAGGGGGCAGTTGGGTCTATAGGGCAATAATCTTTTTTTATTTTTTTATTTTTTAATGTTTATTTTTGAGAGAGAGACAGAGTGGGAGCAGACGAGGGGCAGAGAGAGGGGGAGACACAGAATCTGAAGCAGGCTCAGGGCTCCAAGCTATCAGGACAGAGCCTGATGCAGGGCTTGAACTCACAAAGTGTGAGATCATGATGTGACCTGACATCAGATGCTCAGCTGACTATTGATTATAGGGCAATAATCTTTTACTGAATTGAATTGATTTGGAGGTGGGCTACAGGTGACAGTGCAATTGTTTTGACTTCAGACTTAACTTTTATTTTTATTTAAAATGTTTTAATGTTTATTTTTGAGAGAGAGACAGAGCATGAGTGTGGGAGGGGCAGAGAGAGAGGGAGACACAGGATCCCAAGAAGGCACCAGGCTCTGAGCTGTCAGCACAGAGCCCCATGCGGAACTCAAACTCATGAACCATGAGATCATGACCTGAGCCGAAATTGGACGTTTAACTGACTGAGCCCCAGATGCCCCAAACCTAGCTTCTTAAAATGTTACTTTTTAGGCTAATTGAAATGATACAGATTTTGCCTTTGGACCAAGAGTCCCTCCAGAATAGTGCCCCCCTTTTTTTGAGACAATGCAAAGGCTGCAGGTAAATGCACAACAGCTGCTTGTACTGGTGGAGGGCCCTGGCTGGGGGAGGGAATGACCTTACCTGAAACACTGCTGATACTGGCAGGTTGATTAGAATAGCAAGTGATCACCATTGACACCAGAAACTGAAGTGATGAGGGTTCCATGGAGGACTTGGGGACTGGGAAAAGGGCCATTAGACACTTGCCTGAGTCCAACACCAAATTGAGGGCCGGGGAATAGAGGCTAGTGGGGGTATGGTGGTGCTGAAAAGGGGTCTCAGGAAAGGGCACAAGAAGAACCAAAGATATGCTATGTCTACTTCTCAAGTATCTAGAAGCAATCTCTTTTATACCTGGAGGGAATCACTGGTGGGAGAATTCAGATCCATTTAGTGTCTCTTCCTGGTTGGTTACCATCCTTCTCTAGGAACCAGGCTGCCTGGCTCCCCTGAAAGATATTTGGCTCCAAATATGACATTAACAACACAGATACTATGATGCGCATTTCAGGGGCTCCCTGATTGCTACTCTAGAAGAATGCAAAGAGCTGAGCTCTCAGAGAGAGTCTTTGTGAAGGCCAGTGAAGTTTACCCCAGCTGTCCTAGGCAGGCACTGAGAGTGTCTGAGGCTAAGTCTGGCCCTGCATCTTTTCTAGTAATGCCATGCCATCATCTGGGATGCTGCCAACTTGGAGATGTATGGAGAAAAGATTATCAGTGTTCAGTAAGCTCTTACTTGCAAGAGGCTAATAGCTTAGTGACATTCCATTCCATTTATAAGTGACTAATGACCTTTTTTTTTTTACTCAGCTTTATTTTAGTCTTGTTCAGCCATGCATGGTCCTTGGGACCTTCAATATTAAAACAGTGACGTTTTCTCTAAACATTGCATTTCTCATGAACTTACTCTTTGGTACTGACCTCTGTGACTTCATATTTTCTAGGTCTATAAACTTTATGAGCTGTTTGATAGCATTTACTCTTTCTAACTTTATCTTTCATTATGCCCTTCTTAAATCTTACAGCTATTTAGTAAGTTAGGGCTGATCCAGTTGAAAACATATTACTGGGCCCAGATTAGAACTTTTTCGAGTGGCAATAATTTGAAAATTATTAATTTACTTTTCTCTTTTGTCTTATGGAAATAGAAGCTTTGTTCTAGTTAGCCTAAGGCATCTGTTTGTTTCGGGGAGAGGAGAGCTTGCTGCTGGCACAGTGTGAGGAGAGAGGAATATTCAGCTTCTTTCTCAGTCCAGGTCACTCAGGAAGACAGAGCTGCTACAAGGATGGTGGGAAGAGGGATTTAGTGTCAGAATTAGATCTGACACAAATGTGGGAGGAGCTGGGCAAGGGGTGGTCTAGGGGAAGGTTTTGGGACACCAAAGAGAGAACCCTTCCCAATGCACTGGTTGCTGGTGAACTAGTGAGGGCCTGCAGGGAAGCCCAAGAAAGCCAAGCACATGTGGCCTCTGAAGCGAGACCATGAAGGGAACTCATGGAGAGGTCTATGGGAAGCTATTGACCTTGATAGCTGCTGTCCCATAGGTCTGTGTCCAAGTGTCTGGTGGTACTGCTGATCAGCAACATCAGCAGTCTGGAAGACGAACATTACAATCTTTTCTCACTCTTCATTTGGACAAAGGTATATTCTGTTGGAATTACTTCTTACTTATTCAAAGGTTGAATGGAGGGTAATCCAAAATCCTCTTGCTGATCAATTATTGCTAAGAGGAAGTCTTATGTTGAAGGAACAGTGCAGCTGGGAAGGAGATGTGAGATGAATGGCAGTGCAGGTGGACAGGGAATGGCCATTGCGACCCCCGCTTTGTCAGGATGTTGATTTGCTGTGGTTTGTTTTATAGTCCTGTTTGAGAGATTCCCAGTTCGTTTTTCCAGATACATAAATTCTCCACAGCACAAGATGAAACCATTTCATCACTCAAATCAGCCTTGTATCAAATATGTGAACTTTAGTTCTGACACCTGTCTTACATCATCTCTGCTGAGTAAATTAAAATGAACAAGCAGAATAACAAGAAGGAAGTATCTTTATGACTTTTTAAGCTTAAAAGTCCGGGTTGGTTGTTTTATTCTTTTGTTCACTTTCAAGCTTACGGCCACCTCTACTTGGTTCATTCTCTCCTCTCTTTTTAGGGCTCCCATTATGCATGTGTTGTTATATTGATGGTATCTTACACATCTCATAGGCTCTGTTTATTTTTATTCATTTTTTTCTTTTTATTCCCCAGACTGAATAAGCTCTATTTATCTGTCTTCAAGATCACTGATTCTTTGTTCTACCAGCTTAGGTCCATTGTTGAGCCACTCTAGTGATTATTTATTTCTTCAGCAATTGCACTTTTCACTCTGATATTTCTGTTTGGTTTTTAAGTTTATAGAATTCTACCTCTTTATTGATATTATTTATTTAATGAGATGTAGTTGTCAGACAACTTCCCTTTAACTCCTTAGCTGTTTTAAAAATCTTTTTCTGATAAATCCACATATGGGACCACCTTAGGGACAATTTCTACTAACTGCTTTTTGTCCCTCTGTATATGGGCCACACTCCCCTGTTTCTTTGCATGTCATGTATACCTGTATTTTCCCCTAAATACTGGACATTTTAGATAATATAATGTGGCAGCTCTGGAATCAGATTTCTAATACCCTACCCCTGGCGTTTGTTGTTGCCATTTTGTTATTGTTTGTTTAGTGACTTTTTGGACAAATTCTATAGAGTCTGTATTCCCTTCAGTATGTGGCCACTAAAGTTTATGCTTGTTTTTCTTTTTTAAATTAATTTATTAAAAACTTAATTTTTTATTTTTATTAAATTTTTTTTATTTTTGAAAGAGAGAGAGAGAGAAAAGGTGAGGGGAAGAGACAGAGGGAGACACAGAATCAAAGCAGGCTCAAAATAAACTCTTTAGAGTTTTGCAAGCTTTTGCTTAATTTCCAAAATTACAAAAAAAAAAGTTGATGTTAATATTTTTTCCAGTATTTTTGTGGTTTTGATGGAGCACTGGATTTATGGAGGTACTGATTCTGCTATTCCATAAGTCCTGCCTCCCCCTCTACTGGTTCCATTTTATAATATGTTTTGGTTGATGCAGGTTTCTTCATGGACAAAATAACCAGGAAGCATCATTTCTCAATCCAGTGAATTCAAATCACAAATCATATGCATCTCTGGTCAAATACTCTGTTTGCACTAAATTATAATTCCATGGAAAAAAAAGGGTATATCCATAGTGAATATCCTTGGACTCAGGTCTTTTGTTTTCAATGTCTAAGAATGTGGCAGTGGTATAAACATTCCAAACATTCTGGATGTTATTCAGCAATATTAAGTTAAACAGAAAGAATTTAAAACAAATATTGCTGAGAGGGACTCTAACATTTACTGAGCATTTAGTACATGCCATTTCATAAGAAAAATATTATCTTAGGTATCTAATACATAGTAGTTAAGCAATGAATTCTTCTTTTGGGTTCCTGCACTGGAGGTAAGGGAGAATTACTGGACAAAAGAGTGCTTTGAGGCCACTTTAAGATACCACATTCCCTCAGCACAAGTCTTGCTTATTCCTATGTGTAACTGACAATGTTACATGTATATTCATGGTAAATAATAAACATTGAGTGAATATGTTAATACATATATACATTTAAGTTTTGTTCATTTTTGCTTTTGCAAGCGCTGGTAAATTTGTTTTTGATCCCCTTTCTCTATTCGATCCTAAGTAATTTGCCTATTTCTTTTTAATTCGTAAGTGTTGTGGGTATAGGCCCATCCCTGTGCAACAACACGTGTTCAGAAAGTTGCTGACTTACTGACTGTCCACTTTGAAACCCAGTTTGAGACTGGGCTGTGCCATGCCTGTACCTTGAAAGAATTCCATCATAGTTCACAAAAAAATTATGTAATTCTTGTCTGTAAAAATTGAATTTACATTTTATGCTGAGATATCAGTACCTAAAATATGTCAAACATGAAGCAAAAGTGAAGCAAAGGTTTTTGTTCTTCTTTGCTATTTATAATAATCAAATTGTATGTACTTCCAGATCCATGCACTTACCCAGAGGAAGCAAAAACTTCTAGTGTAGATTGAATACTACCTTCTGTCTGTCTTTCTTATCCCCTTCAGTTTAGCCTCACATACTGAAGTTATACATCACACTGAGACTATATGATACAGCGGTGAGTTTGTGGGGAACTGAAGAGGGCTGGGGACAGAGCATATTGAGGTAGACTGGTGCCTGAATGAGGCAGAGAGCAGAGAATTTTAGGGTTTTTACTTTCTCTGTATTTCCAAATTGTGTGATAGTCTTCTCTATCTATCTTAACAGTGCAAAGGAACTTGAAAGAAAGTATGGAGGGAAGTCACTTCCAGATCAAATTCTTGCGTATGCTTTTTATGTCCTTCTTACTGTCATATCTCAGAGTAACTTTTAGGGACAGCAGTGAGGATTTACTTCTCTGAATGTGAATATTTGGCTGGTGCACTGTTGCTCAGGGAGCTAACAGTGAGTATCAGATTCAAAGCCCTGGGAGCTATGTACAAGTTCAAAAGTGAGCCTCATGTTCTAGAAGGCTTTGGAGCTTCTTTGGATGACCCTGGTCATAGTCCCTTTTCTGGGCTGGAGGCTGGAGGACAGACTACAGTCTGGAACTAGTGCAGACTTGCTCTGGATCTGGGCTGGGGCCTGTTGGAAAATCTAATTCTAGCCATCCCCGGGATTGTTTGTCGGCATAGGTGATGGAAAGGATATAATATAACTTATTAAGTCATGCTGAAATCCCATGTGAACATTTACATTTAAAATTTTAACTGGCAAAATTAGAAACAAAGGATTAGCATGTCTTTTCAAGCTCTTCAGGTGACAGCTTGTCTGTCATGTATATAGAGATAAATATTAGGTTAAGCACAGAATTGTTAGATGTTTCAGAACTGTTTACAGGAGTGATATATGTTAAGAGTCCAGGTTGTTTCCACATTTGTAGTTGTGGCCCCTCTTATCTCCTTGCTGCATTATGTGGAGAGTGAGTGAGACCAAGAACTTAAGGATAAACAAAAATCTTAAGGATAGATGGGAATCCTAGCTTTAACTTTATAATTTAGGCTCCTGACCTCCTTAACTCCTGTGCTTCCCACCCTACCCCAGGCCTGTTGACTTCTGGGAATGTCATGTTCTCATTACACAAAATCTTTGAGATCATGAGTTATTTGTCTGAGTCTGGAGTGGAAGAGATAACCCTGGGAGGGTAAGACCTGTTGGCTTAGTGAACAGGATTTTGTTCTCTTAAGTTTATCCTTGTCTTGTAGTTAACAGTATTTCTGTGTATTTCTTTTTTTTTTTTATTAAAAAATTTTTTTTAACGTTTATTTATTTTTGAGACAGAGAGAGACAGAGCATGAACGGGGGAGAATCAGAGAGAGGGAGACACAGAATCTGAAACCGGCTCCAGGCTCTGAGCTGTCAGCACAGAGCCCAACACGGGGCTTGAACTCACAGACCGCGAGATCATGACCTGAGCCAAAGTCGGCCACTTAACCAACTGAGCCACCCAGGCATCCCCTCTGTGTATTTCTTTATGCTAGTTTGGACTTCCCTCAACAAAGGTGTGCTGCTGTGGGTGAAGAATACAGCTGGTCAGGATTTGGGGCCATGAGTAGATATGATTCCTTTGGCACCTTCCATGCGGTTCTACTCCAGAATTTCTTTTTTGATACATTTTTTCTCAGGGTGGGGTGTCTAAATCTGGGCACTGGGGAAAGTGGTGGAGATTCAGTCATTGTTGCAGCAGGATCTCCCCTTTGCTTTGCTGGTGTTGGGGGCCTCTCATTCATGACTTTCATGATGCACTTTAGTCTGGAGTTGTGGGGACACACGAGGATCATTCTGCTACTTCCACCATCTTTTGGAAAGCTGGTTGGCACCTTTTCTGGGTAATTAGTCGTCCCAGGAAGGGGGCACCATGGGGAGATGTGATGTTGTGGCCTTGTGGGGGCTCACATGCTGTGCAGTGTCTTTGGGAGATCCGAGGAGGAGGCCACATCATCTGCATCCCTGAACTCATTCCAGTTGTAGCTTGAGGGTGGCCGCAAGAAGTCTCCATCTTAACAAACAAGATAAGGTGATGTCTGTTCACACCAAGGACAGATAAACAGAGATGACTTACTTAGCAGAGGGGATAAGCAATAGGGTTTGTTTGACTTCACATAGGTAAAGTAGAGAACTGAGTCAAGAACTAGAAAAGCATTTTTTCACTAATTGCCCGGTGTTTCCCATTACATTTACCAGACCATCTTGCTAGGTACAGCAAGAAAGTGTATATACATCATTGTTCATTATTTACTAAGCTTTGTATTTGTGGTATGTGAAGGAAACTTTAACATGGGAGTTGGCGTTTTGTGTAGTAAAGCTTGTAAGTCTTTGATTTGATTGAGACATCAGATAGGCTAGCATTAATATCAAACCTTTTCTTGTATGTATTCAATATCTTTCAGTTCAATTTCTTTTGAATTTCGGTGAGCTGGTGGTTTGTAATATAGGAGGCTATCCAGTGAAGAAAAAGCAAGGCTTAACTTGATAGACAACTCAGGAAACTCAGGTAGAATAGAAAATTGTTTATATCACCTGAAGCCCACAGAAACTGAAACTCATACTTAGAGTCTAGGGCAGCTTTCTGTATTATGTGGAAAATGTGAAAAATAAGAAATTGAAAATGAGCTGAAAGCAATGTTAATCTTTTGTCCTGACAAAATTGTAGGGTTTGACTGTAATTTAGTCTCATGACCTCTGCTAACTCCTGTCAATGGATTAATCCTTTCTCTTTGCTCCCTTAGCATGTTTGGCCATCTCTGTAATATCATTTACCACACTTTAGGGCAACTTATCCATCTGCATGTTGTTCTTCCCACTATATTTTTAGGGCCTGGGTCTTAGCCAGCACTTAACACAGAGCCAGGCCTCAGGAAGTGCTCGATAAATGTTTGGTGAGTGGAGTTGTGTTAGTGGCCGCCCACACATAAATAAAACCTCTTTCCTCTCTTGGTTTTGTATTCTTCAGGCCTCCTGCTGTCTTGCAGCCTGCTCACTCCACAAGTGCCTGTTGTTTTAATTACTCCATCAAAATAAGTGCAATCATCACATTCCTTTCTGATCTTTACCTATTGTTTTCATTCCCACTGAAATGCTAAAATTAGAGCTGGAGAGGACTTAGAAGTTTCTAGATATTTCTCCTTTTGCTTACTCATTGGAATCTTCTCCTTTGGATGTTAAATATTTATTGGAACCATATCCCCATTGTGCTTTCTGTCCAGTCAGAACCAAGTATAGTGTATGACAAAATCCTATGTTCAGAGTCCACTGGGAAGGAATATCTGGGTTTTGACACATTATAGATGCTATAGTGAGCAGACAGTAATTAGCTACTCTAGGCTATGAAGCCAATTAATAGCAAAGCCAACACAACCAGTACACTTGAAAGTTCTCAGGTTAGTGTGTTATTCTGGGGCCTTAAAGATCTCCCTAACTATCCTTAGAAAACCACAAGGAAGGAAGGAAGGAAGGAAGGAAGGAAGGAAGGAAGGAAGGAAGGA
>NW_024412394.1:45245791-45273495 GCF_014898765.1 Herpailurus yagouaroundi | reverse complement strand
GGAAGGAAGGAAGGAAGGAAGGAAGGAAGGAAGGAAGGAAGGAAGGAGGAAGGCATGAAGGAAGGAAGAGAGGGAAAGAGAAAGGGAGGAAGGAAGGAAGGAACCAGATCTGTATTCAATGCTTTGGTTTTCCAAAATATTATCAGTTTCATCCCATTGTAGGATGTCTGCCAAACCTGGGATTTGTGCAGAGGGAAAGAGATCTTACTATGGTGCTTCTTGAGACTGGCAAATCTGGATGCTTCTTTTTTGCAGAGATCTGGAACTTTTGCTTCTGGAGTTGTATGCTTCATATCATCGTGTTTTATATCCTATTCTTCCTCTGTAAACATTAAGTAACCATTTGTGAAATTGCTAAAATAGTAAAATGTCATGTTTTGTATTTTGTAGCTGAGTTAGAAAAAGAAGTTACTAGTTGACTACTAGCTTTTTGCTTTTTGATTCTTAAAAGAAACTATGGCTGTAATTCTTCTTTTGATGCTGCTAGCTAGATGAAATATTTTAATAGCCAACTTCACATTTGAACGTTTTTTCAAAAGCAAATTTATTCACTGGGCTCTCCATAGACAGTTAAATTACACATTATAAAAAAATAGGTTTCTCTACATTTTAGGGAAAAAAAAGTGTCAGCGTTGACTGCATAGATCTTTAACCATCAGATCATTTGGGAATTTGCAGCGTCACATGCATTTCAGCAAGGCGTTCAAACAGTCTCTCAGGATTTCAAACACTCCTGGTTATGAAAACAAATTTTCATCTTTATTTTTCCAAGCTGTCTTCTTATATATAGCACTTCAGAAAACTCACCATTACGGGTTTTACGGCCTGATTGCTTAAGAGTTAATTGGTTCAGCACCTGGGCAGGAAGCTATTTTGGCAGAAACTCTGTTTTCTTCAAGTTCTAGCCATAAAATTCTGGATAGTGAATTGTAATCAGGCACTCCTTTTTTACTACAGAGCACACGAGAATACTAATGTGTTCGCTGAAGGAATTGCAGAGTCCTCATTTGGAATATGGAAATCATTTCTTGGTTAGAACGGCCTTAAAGGAGCATGTGTCTTACTGGATTTGGGGTCTACATTTTTAATACTTATTTATAACGTATCAGTTAATTTTCTATACTTTCTTCTTACTACAGATTCCCCCTGAATGTATAATTTCATGCCCTTAGATAAGAGAGGGCTTGATGCCTTGGCTTTTTCTCTAATTCTCCTAGGTTGTTCAAGTGGAAATGAGAGATCATTGACTAGTGTATTTTTTTAAATATGAAATTTATTGTCAAGTTGGTTTCCATACAATGCCCAGTGCTCATCCTGACAGGTGCCCTCCTCAATGTGACTAGTGTATTTTCAATAAGGCCACCCCTGACAACTTTCCTATCTGTGCTTCTCAGCACCTTGCATGTTGTTGTCACATCTTTTATACAATGTCTGCATTAATATATGACAGCGAGAATTTGTAAGATGGTAGTGTTCACAGCACACTTCTCCATACTCCCAATCTGAGAACGAGAAGTTGAATTGCTAGTTCAGTAGTTAGTGTGGGAAGAGCTGCAGAGGTGCAGGAAGGAGGCAGGAGAGGCATGGAGACTGAGTAAGTGTTTTTGAGATCCTCATTATGGTTTTCTGTCAATTATGATCCTCGTTGTGGTTTTCTAGAAATACAGCAAAAAATGGAATTCCTTTTAAATTACTTTTGGCTAATGAACTGTGTTTCTTGATTTTGTTACAGCTCCAAGACTGAACATGTGGGGCCAGGTTCCGTTAGGGTTATATGTTTGTCCTAACAAAAGACAACTTCCTACATATACTTAGCTTTCCCATAATTCTTTGTCCACCCGGGCCCTTTGACTCCTGTTCTTTAAAAAGAACAGAGCATTGGCAGGTTGCACATAAGAATTCTGCAGAGCTCTGTGTGTTTATCTAAGCTCCAGTAGGAACACTTGTTTTCCCAGCTTATGTAAAAGAATATTACTTTGACCTCTGAAGTCCACTGTATACTGTTTTCTAATCTCATTGCCCTTTCCTCCCTTTCACAGGTGAGCATGATTCTCAACTGTTTTTTAGTCTTTTCTTTTCTTTATAGTTTCACCACATTTTTTGCTCCTAAACAATATATTTAATTTGCATATTTGGGAAATTTATGTAAGTGAATCATGTGGGTGTATGTCCTTCTGAGACTTGTCTTTTCTATTTAACATTATGCTTCTGTGACTTATGGGCACTGTTGCTTGTAGCTGAAATTCACTCACCTTCACTATGTATATTTCTCCATATGATTATATCACAGTTTATTTATCATTTCTGTTTATGAGTGCTGAGAAAGGGTACATGAGAGGTGAATATTCTAACATTTTGCCTGACTGAAAATACCTATTTACCCTTATACTTGATTGGTATTTGGGCATAGATTTTCATTTGGAAATAATTTTTCCTCAGAATATTGAAGGCATTGCCCTAATGTCTTCAACCTCTAGTGATGCCACTGAGAATCCAGATATCATTCAGATTCATCCTCCTTTGTAGAAAACCTGTTTTAACTGTTTAGAAGCCTTAGGTAATTCCCTTGATCACAGGGTTTCAAAATTTCATAATGATGTGTTTGGGTACATTTATTTTCATCCATTGTGGTGGGCATTTGATGGGATCTTGGCCTTTGGGAACTCATTCTTTCAGTTCTAGGAAACTTTCTTAAATGACATCTTCAGTGATTCCTTTATTTCTGTTTTCTCCTCCTCAAACTTTTCCTTGGTTGTAGGATTTTCTAGGATAGTCTTGAAATTGTTTTATCTTTTCTTTGCCATTTTCTGTCTTTTCATATTTTTGATATAGTCTCTGGGAAATTTTTCTCAAATTTTTCTACTGAGGCTTTTACTGAGTTTGTCATTTGTACTGCTGTGTTGTTGGCTTTCAAGAGTCTTGTCTTATTTTCTGAATGTTTCTTTTTAAAATTTAAAAGATAGTTTCCTTTTCTTGTTTCATAGTTATAATATCTTTCCTTATCTTTTTATGATAATTATATTTTCCTTTCTCTCTACATAGTCTTTATTTTTAACTAGTTTCTTTTGTCCTGTTTGGGGACCTTACTTTAAAGCTAGAGACCTTCCCCAGATGTTGGTGGATCTGTGTCTGCCTATGCATATATGAGAGTGGGGCTCTGAAAGGCCAGTTGTACTCATGGGTGGGTCTTATGGGACAGGCTTCAGTGCAGGATGACTGTTTTATTTCCTTGGGGAATCCTGATGTTTGTATCTTGAGGTTTTTTTTTTCCTATTGAGATGGTTAGATTCCCCAGAGAAGACTTCAGTCTAGAGCTTATATACCTGATTGCCAGCATCCTGGGAGGCAAGTGGAGAAAGAAAGTGGAGAGTTCCAGCATTCAGTATGTAAAGTTTTATTTAATCTTTGTTTTTATTCGGTGTTACTGGCTTTTAATTATGCCTAGTGTTCTTTAGTCCAGAAATTCGTTTTACCTTCTCCAAATAATAAAATTCCAGTCTACTTTTGACATGAGGGAAAAGATGGGGGTGAATATTTTTTAAATGGACATTCAGCCAACCCTCCAGTTTTTGGCCTCCACTGCCACTTTCCAGAAATACCTGGTATCTCCATTCTTGAGCCTTTTGGGTGTTCTACAGTGTAAATTGAATTGAGTCATGGATATCTTATCTGGCTTAGACCTTTCCTGGGTCATTTACCTATCACGAATTCTGCTTTCTGACTTACAGGTTTTTCTTGGTCTTATCTGTCATTTTACCTTTTCTCCTCTTCCTCCTCATCCCTCTTTCTTTCTCCTCCTCTTCTGCCTCTTCCTCCTCCTCCTTCTAGATTTTATGGCAAAAGAATCATTAAAGGTTTCATGGAGAGGGTGTTGGTATTTGTTTATACTAGACTTAAGAACATATAGTCTCATACTGCTTTGGAGTTCTGGACTTAGAGGGTCAATGATGATAATTAATATGGCAATTGGTGATTTTGTTTCTTTACCTTTTTTTCCTAAATATTAGGTTAAAAAAAACTCTATGTGTTCAATAAAGGGCAAAACAACAAATAAAACCATAACTCTATGTAAACAAAAGAATGGTTGCTGCTAAATCAAGAACCACAGAGCATATCCTTCCAATAAATTAAATGGTCAAGAACAGCCCTTGAAAAAAGTTGCATAAGTTTTGCTTAATCTATTTCCCTTAGTATTCACTTCCATTTAACACTAACTGGGACATAGAGATTCTATTGGAGTTGTTTCTTTTATTTTTGATGATACTGATTAGAAAAGGCAAAAAGGAGGAAAGGAATAAATATTTCTATAGGTAACTTAAATTCTATAAATAGGCAAAAGCCATAATTTATTGTTCAATGCAATGCTTTTTAACATGGACAGTAAAACAAATGGGAAAAAAAGATTCTGTCTCAGACATCTAGCATATAAAGATGGTATCCATTTTTTAGTTTTCAAATTTTAAAGTGGAATTATAAAGGAGGAAAGTGTCCCAAGAGTCAAAGGAACAAAACCTGCAGAATTTCAATTGAAGGGCGAGGTGGGGGTAAACTCTGCAGTTGAAAAGCAGTTCTGGATAAAAGAATAAGAAAATTCTCTAGGGATCAAATCAGTTGTGGGCCAAATTTTAATCTCGATTCTTTTCCAAGTTGAGAAGTTCCCTGTTGCACATGTGCCTTGAATGTTAGAATTGAAACCCTTTCTTTGCCTGCCAAATCTCTGCCTGCCTGATTTTAATGATCAAGCTGTAGAGAAGCTCCAGTTATGATGGTTTTAAAAGAAAAGATGGAAAACCAGTAAAGAGATTTGCTAAGCAAAGAGGGAGTCAGGAAGGGAAAGTTATTTTAACCTCACAGTCTATAGAAAATAAACCATATACCTTGGTTTTTGGCTAGTTTACAGCTGGTGAAAGGATCTGGAATATTGTTGAGACAATGGGAGGTGATGTGGTGGGAAGGCTGTGTAGTGAGAGAGGTACTAAAGGAACCTGGGGTCTTTTTCATGAATATGCTTTTCTCTGGTTCCTGCCAGGGCTGGAGATGTGGCTTTCACCTCTAATTCACTAAGGTGTCTGTGCCACCTTGGCAAACCAGGCGACTGCACTGCCTCTTAGGTACCCCAGGCTGTCCAAACATGATCTAAAAATGTTAAGAGCCCAGCAATTCAGAATTTGGTACCTTGAAAGAGAAATGGGCTTCAGAATTTCTTGAACTGATGCCTTGTACCATCAGTTGATTCTGTAACTTCCCATGTGTTTCGGCCTTGCTTCCCTTTTGAGATCATCAGGAACTTGAGGCAGAAGTCACATTATCATTCATTCACCCAGCAATTGTTTACTAAGAATCTGTGATATAGTAGTCACTTTGCTAATGTGGAAAGATTTAAAGAGAACTAGCGAAATCAAGGAGTTTGGATTATATTTTTTAGTGTTTTGCCATTTATAAATGATTTTTCTTATATATAACCATTAACTATTTTAATCCCTAATAATAATTATGATATATAGTTGATCTTCATTACTTGTAGATTTCATATTTGTTAATTTGCCTACGTGCTGAAATTTAATTGTAAACCCCAAATCAATAGTCAGAGTGCTTTTGTGGACATTCATGTACATGTGTGCTCAGGGCAGTGAAAACTCTGAGTGCCTATCAAGTTCATTCCCAGCTGAGTCGAACAAGGTGACTCTTTTCCATCTTATTTAGCTCTCATGCTGTCAATGAGTGTCCTTTTGAGGGTCTGTTTAGTGCCATGTGTTTTGGATTTTGTGCTTTTTGATGGCAATTTCATTTAAAAATATTTTTTAATGTTTATTTACTTTTGAGAGAGAGAGAGAGAGAGAGACAGAGTGTGAGCAGGAGAGGGGCAGAGAGAGGGAGACAGAGAATCTGAAGCAGGCTCCAGGTTCTGAGCTATCAGCACAGAGCCCGACATAGGGCTCGAACTGACGAGCCGTGAATTGATGACCTGAGCCGAGGTTGGATGCTCAACGGACTGAGCCACCCAGGTGCCCCATGTGATTTCATTTTTAAAATGATTCCCCCCCAAAAAACAAATAAATAAATAAAAATAAAATGATTCCCAAGTGTAGCGCTGAAGTGCTGTGTAGTGTTCATAAGTGCAAGAAAGCTATGGTGTGCCTTACAGGGAAAATATGTAAGTTAGATAAGCTTCATTCAAGCATGAGTTGTAATACTATTCATGAGTCAACAATATATATTAAATAAGGTGTTTTTAAGCATAAGCCACATAAACCAAGGTATGTACTGATGAGTTGGTTAAAATGTGACTGGGGATTTTCTGGAACCTAACCCTGTATTTTCCCTAGGAACAATAAGTTAGTATTAGCTTAATTCAGTATTCAGGGTGATTTTATAGAACACAATTACCCTGGAAAACAATAATTGACTATACATATTACCCTTATTCTCATTTTACAGATGATGTAATTGAGGCTCAAAGAATAAATAATTTATTTAAGAATGTCACTTTTATAGTGGAGCTGAGGCCCTAACCATATCCTCTGATTCTAAATATGATTTCCTCACCATAGTACATTGCTAAATATCTTTATATTCACCAAATGCATATCCCAAGGTAAACCTTCCAATACTGGTGGAATAAAACGTGAAAACCTCTTGGGCTGTTTACCATGGTAAGGAATAGCTTTTGATATAGGTTCAGTGCCATCAGGAATGTAAAATGTACCTGCAAAAATTTTATTTTTGGAAATATATCTGTGTGTATGGAGAGGTAAGAGGGAGCAATGTACCCAGTTGTCCTCTTGAGCTATTTTGATCCTGATATGTTGCTCTGTGCAGAATCTAGTCAGCTTCCCCCACTGCAGCCCCTTAGCTCCTGTGCACTAGCAGCATAAGAGCAGGTATAGCCATAACTCATGGATAGTCAAGGTTTTGAGATTGATTGTGGAATTTCAGAGGATGATTGTCATGGGGGCATTCATGGGCAGGCAGGGACACTCAGGGAGCCTGCGTTGGGGGATGGGTGAAACAGGTGATAGGGATTAAGAGAACACTTGACATGATGAGCACTAAGTAATGTATAGAATTGTTGATTCACTATATTGTACACCTGAAACTAATATAGCACTGTATATTAACTATACTGGAATTAAAACATAAACTTAATTAAAAAAAGAAAGAAATGAGATGGCCTTCTGTCATTCTAGAATGGTTTAAGGTGCTATTGGACCTGATATTGGCTGTGGAGGTGATGGAGCTTTATAAGACCTTTGTGATTCCTTTCAGTGTACTAAGTTGATGACTTGTACTTCTGTCTTAGTACACCAGTCCCTGTCTTGTGGACCCTTCCATTCACTCGTTACTTTTCATGGAGGAAAACTGCTAGAACTTGAAGGAAGTGGATAGTTTCTCAGTTTAACTCATTTTCCCCTGGAGTCCATCTAATTCAGACATTTGTTAGCTGCTTATGGACTTTCATAACAGAATCTATTTTATGAATAAAGAGTATTCCAAAAGGTCATGTGTAAATTAGTGGTCTGGAACATTTACTAATTTATTGATATGATGCTATAAATGGCGTTTCAGGTTTTAGACAAGCCCAATCAAATACATTTAATGCCAGCCACTAGTAAATACAAAATGTTTTTTTTTTTTTTATATTATTATGTGTTCTAGGTGGTAGAAATTGGGAGCATATGGTAAGGGGAATAGGAAGGAGACAGAAAGTTTCTTTATCCTTTACAGTGTGTGGATTGACTCCAGTGAGTTTCCAAATTGTTATGCTTTTGGGGGAGTCACTTTCCTATCACCTTTTGTACATCCCAGCTTATTCCCCAGGTCTCTTATCTTTGGGGCTCTTGGGCTGCAGCAATTACATATTTTTCCTTTCCGTGAAATTACAAGTTTGCCATTGAACATCCTAAGGGCAGCTAATGCCAAGTAGATACTAACAGGAAAATAATCTGATTGAATTTCTTACACTAACATACCCATGATTGGTAGTTAACTTTCTAGTGGTAAAATATTTTTAAAGAAGGGTCAAGCAAATATTTAATCAGCAGAATTCCAGGGAGTTTAAGAAAGTGAAAATGTACACTTAAGCAGAGTTGGGAGAGATAAGAATACTTTGGGTAGGAAAAACACTATGAAATATACCAGTCTATCCTTCAGCACAGACGTTGAAGCCTTGCTTCTAAAACTGGGCACCCATATATCAGCCTAGGCGGGGGATGTGGTGTATCTCCCTGGAGTGTCAATTATCCTTACAGTAACTAATTTAAAATATATCAATGTTAAAACAAATACAGAAATATTAGTTATAGAGTGCTGACTCATTTGAATTAAACTTAGACTTTAGTCACATTTCCTGCTCACAGTGGGCCATTTTGGGCTAGGCTCTCAAACCCTTGTTGGGAGACTGGTTTACAGCCTGTGCTCCCCTGGATCCTCAGAAGAAACATTTGAGAAACCACATAGAATTTTTCCTGTGTTTCACAGTTTCTTTGTTGTATGATCTCATAGTTTCTCTAAAGGTTCCATGTTTTCCCCAAAGCTAGGATAGGGGAAGAGGGCAGGTGGTAGAGCACTTTGACTTTAATGTTTCAAGTTTGCAAGTATTTTAAAATCTTCCAAAATTTATTCCATTTCAATCAACTCATCTCAGAGCTTTTCTTGAGGGAATGTCATTAAAATAAGTAGAAGATGGGAGAGTACCTCATGTTATTGTTGATAATACATTGGAAGGTTTTGGGGTAGATGAAAAGAGAGAGAGAGTTTGTCTTTTCCCTCATTTCTTTAAAGCACTAGATAAAATCAATAATCTTTCATTAATGTAAGAAAATTCTAAGGACAAAACTTTTGTGGGTAGTAGAGTGGATTGTCAGAGGAAGATATTTGACCTCTGACTAAAGTTGATGGAATACAGGGCTGGTTTGTAAATGCCTTAACTATACTATGATCTTAAATCTAGGTAGGAAGAGAAGTGGGATTTCGTTCTTTTCTTCCTTTCTTCTAAAAACAAAAAGGATTAAATCTCTTAATCTAGGCTTAGTGTAGAACCCAAACCACACGGTGTAATCAAGAACAGGAAATTCGTCCATGTGGATATCTCTATGGGTCTTCTATTTTCAGTATTAAAAACAGACCTGCTCTCAATGAGCCTATAGTGGACCTTTATTAAGGCGGATATTTCCAGTTTGGCTAAAGCCTATCCCTGTGGTACTGAAAAACTCGAAGAAGTGCGTGCACAGGTCACAGTTAATAAGGGATAGGAAAGGGGAGAATTAATTACCTGTTTTTGTATATTAGAGAACACAGTCGTTTCCGTTACTTCCTTCATTCAGCCATTTGTCTCTCATTGCTTTTTCTATATCAGGAGGTTTGGCGGGGTCAGGCCCAAGTAAGGAATGTGTGAAATTCACAGCTCCTATACAGCAATCCAGATTTTTAAAATTGAGGGGGAAAACCCTGAGGTTTTATGCATTCATCCATTGATCTTAGAGTCCCCCAAGGGCAGGTTTTTTTGTTGTTTAAACAAAACTTGGCCCATTATCCAATTTCTAACTGCAGCACTTAGTTGCCTATGTAGGCCCAAATTAAAACTTAGACATGTCTTATGAAGATTTGAATGCCTATTTTAGACAGTTAAATTTTGAAGGTCTTCTCTATTCTGGAATGATAATATATGAATGACTGGGAAAAGAAGAAAGGAGGGAGAAAGAATAGTTTTGACTCATCTATTATAAAGTTAATCATAAAAGACCCCCACAGATTATTTGTGCCACTGTGAATATGACTCTCAATTTCCCAGATTTATTTTTCTCATTAGTTTTATTTTTGAGAGGGGACTGGGGCTAGTGAATTCTTCAGGCAATTTTTGCCATCTTGCCTTGTACACTGTTGGGTGGTCACAGTACAAAGTGCACAGATAGGCCTTTAAGGATGGCAGCCTTTAGAGATGGTGTGCATGGTAATCACAATTGTTCATGCTCAGGGCGCACAGTCTAAGTCCTAACAAACAACATGAACAATGCTTCCTGACTATCCTCAGTCATTTTTAGTTTGCATACCAGTGAGACCGGTGGTAGAAGCCACTGCCTCACTCAAAAGCAGTGATATTGTTATAAAACCCTTGGTGCTCTCACCTAAAAAGATTTCAAATGAATATGGTGGGTTGCTGTTGTTACCATATTGAAATACAAATGTTCCTAGGAAAAGTTCATATTGAACACATATAAAAGAGATGGAGTGAAAAATTCCCCAAAGCAACTCAAGATATTCTATGTCCTTGGAATCTGGCCATTTTTCTTTCCTGAGATTTGCTACCAAAATTAGAGATAGAGCAAGTTATTGGAAGAGATTCCAGTGGGACACTGATGGTATCATCATTCACCATCTTCTGGTGGAGTTGCTCAGTATGGAGGGGTCCACTGTGAATCACAAGGTGCCATACTGGTGCAAACACTGGTTTGCAGTCAGTATTGCAAACATGTTCACCCCTCTGTCAAGGAATAGGGGAGGAGCCAACTGAAAAGAAACTTTGATTTAGGAGCCACAGAATGCTACAGTCTCTCAGCAATAGCATAAGATGCATGATTCTTTCCTAGTTAGTGTCCTACTCCATCTCATAGCAAAAAGAAGAATCATTAAGCCACAATTGTATGTCTTGAAAAGAACCCTGAAGTTTGAGTCTCCCTAGCTCAGTGAAAGACTTCCTGGGACTTGTATCTCTAGCTCTTTATGTGTGTCCCTTTGTAGCTCTGCCTTGCAACAGAAGGTTGTTGAAAATGTCTCAGGAGGATCTGAATATAGGTCACAAATTCCTAACAGTCTGGTTCTATTTCTTGTAAATTTATGTTATATTAATGTAATTTTGTATTTTCCACCCAGGGCTAGACAAGTTGAAATCCAAAAATACATCCTAAAGGAACAGTTCTCCAGGATTGCAAGTGAGTTTTCATTGTGTCTTATAGATGGTCTTGAAGCTGTAGAAGAACAAATTGAATATATTTTCCCAGGTCCCAGCCTCACCTCTTTGTGTGTTCAGCTAAGCA
The DNA here is from genome assembly GCF_014898765.1 of Herpailurus yagouaroundi. Taxonomy (NCBI): domain Eukaryota; kingdom Metazoa; phylum Chordata; class Mammalia; order Carnivora; family Felidae; genus Herpailurus; species Herpailurus yagouaroundi. Next base: position 45,262,462 of record NW_024412394.1, on the reverse strand, counting down.
CCATGCATATTAACTACATCTCAGAAGACTACCTTCACCCAGTGCAAGAGTAGCCTGCTTCCATCTGCCTTAGCACATTTGTGGTTCTTGGACTCTGCTGACCCATCTCTACACAGATAACGTTGACCACTCCCAGAAGCACGCTGCCAGCTCTTTTTTGCTTCCAGTGCAGTTCCTTTGCCTTATGCTATTTGCAAAATGCATTTAGAATTGACCTTCAGATGTGAGCTGACAGTAAAGAAGGATTTACATGGTGTGTGTGTTCAAGTTGGGTCTCTTTCTCTACTGCCATATCCTGCCTTACGTGTGAGTCACGGTCTCCGATTCCATACAAAGCACCCTTTTCCTGAGATTTGAATCGGACTCTCGGGTTCATTTTCCTTGTTAAATTTATGTTCTGCTTGTTTCCTTGCTTCTACCCAAAGTCTGGAGATATATGACTGCTCAAGAAATGCCTTTCCAGGAGAGATGCCGGCTTTAAGCTATGTGTGTGCCAAAGGAGTATTGTTTTTCCCAGTTACTTTGCCTGCCTGATGGTCAACACCTGATTCTTTTTGAAACTTTGAAGAAGGTTTATAGTGGTGGGAAGAGGATATGTAGAGTTTTATTCTTTTGTGAACACAAAACATTAGAAACTCTGTGCCAAGTTGCTGAGTTCTGAACCTATCAGGGGAGATGAGCACAGAGATGAGAAAACAAGGAGGGGATGAGGGGACCAGTCTTGCCCTGAATGTCTCATAGCCCCTCTGCTGGACGTATTCCATTTGCTTTTTTGTTTCTCCTCCCCACCTCTTCCCAGCCTGCTTTCTGTCCTGAGGCCCACCTGCGTGGACTACACTGATGGACGCCCGAAACTTCTGGCTCTCTTTGCGTTCAGCCAATGGGGATTAGAGGGAAGGGAGAGAATGAGGCCAAGGTTTTTATTTCCTGGCCCTGTCTCACTTTGGTTGTCTTGGACTGGACATTCCCCTTGACATAAGTTACTTTCTCCTCTCTAGAAAGCGAGTGCTCTGTGATTTTACTTCTAGTTCGGGTACCGTCTTCCTCCCTTTGTCCCTTTGGGTCTAGGGGTGGTGGCACCTCTGCTGCTGTTAGCTCCAGATTCCTGAACTGTCGCTTGTGGTTCCCATTCATCCACTTAGGACTGTGTGATCAGTCCCTTTGGAAATGGTCTTTCCTTGAATTATCTTTTTTTAATGCTTTTTTAAAAAGTGTACTTATTTTTGAGAGAGAGAGAGAGAGAGAGAGAAAGCACAAGTGGGGCAGGGAGCGAGAATTCCAAGCAAAATCCGTGCTGTCAGTGCAGAGCCCAATGTAGAGCTCGTCCTCATAAACCATGAGATCATGACCTGTGCCAACTGAGCCACTCAGCACCCCTCTCCTTGAATTATCTTAGTGTGAATATACGTCTGGTCTGTTAGGACTTTGACTAATAGCACTCTCTTTGATTTAAAAAAAATTAAGTTTATTTATTTATTTAGAGAGCAAAGGAGGGCAGAGGGAGGGAGAGAGAGAGAATCCCAAGCAGTCTCTGCACTGCCAGCATGGAGCCTGATGTGGGACTCAAACCCAGCAACTGGGAGATCATGACCTGAACTGAAATCAAGAGTCAGATGCTTAACCAACTGAGCCACCCAGGTGCTTCAGAACTCCCTTTGAACTTAGCTGTTAAATGACTTATTTGACTAATAAACTCTTCACTTACAAAGCAAATTCATCTTGGTAAGGTTAAGTCTGTATTCATAGTAGAGTGTGAAGGACAAATCAGGTTTTAGGGAGTCTGGGATTTTTAACTTGAGGATTTGAAGGGAGAAAAAGAAAAGGAATTTTTGAAGCATGGTGAAGATAGGAGAGGTGAAAAAGGACAAAAGCCAAAGGTGGGCTACATCACAATATATTACCCCTGCCTGTCGCATGGTGAGGGCAGATGGACAGTGCCTGTTGTCTCTCTACCTAAAATCTTTTCTCAATAAACGCTGCTGCCCCCCTGGACCCACCCTGTCCGCATGTGCGTGCCCCTCCAGCAAGCAGATTAAGCAGCTTGTCCAAGTGCACACAGGAATTAGCAGTTGGGATTTCAGCCCAAAAAGCCTGACTTCATAGTCCGGACGTTTAACCCACTAAAGGTATGTTTTCAGCTGTGCGTGGTTCTTAGTGGCCTTTATGTGTCCAGGCCACAGAATAAATGGAGAAACCATTCCTTTGGTAGGAATCTTGGGATTTCAAGCATTTCAACCCAGCGTGGCCAGAGAGTTTAGAAACATACGAAAACTACAGAGACGTACAAGAAAGCGGAACAAAATCCATTTGGAATTTGTGACCAACATTCGAATGTTCCTCAGAGACATTTTTATCATTCTGAATTTGTGAGAGTTCTTGTAAAGGGACCTAGGGAAGGAGCCAGAAACCACAGGGAATGTCAGGCCAGAGAAGACCTGTAAGGCAGTAATAAAGACTTCCATGCTCCCCATCAACCAGGATTTCCACTCGCTATCAACCAAGTTTGTCACTGAATCAGCCACCTCGAGCCCCAAAACTCTTTATCCCACTAATAATCCTCTAAGCCACTTAAGCACCGGATTTAAATATTTTTCAGCTGTTTTCCAGACAGGTTGTGCCAAAAAGCTGTTTTAGGTGGAGGTAGTGGGTGTTAATATTCAAGTGAGGCAGCACTTCTGAGCAGGTTGCCTGCATAAACCTGGGGGTGTTTTTAGTTTGGGGCTTACATTCAAGCAGTCAGGCAGGGAGATCTGCACACCACGGGATGCCTGGGAAATCTTACTCTGAAAACAAAGTGCTCGGCTCCGTGGTCTAGTTGCTGCCTTGGCCATCAGCATTGTCTGCCCAATGCACAAATCTGGTTGAGGTGAGTGGAACACAGGTCTCTTGTGCTTCCCACACACCTGCCAGAATATTAATGCTGCAAAGAAGAACTAGAGATAAAGGGGCAGCTGGGTTAGACTTACACAGGCAGTGGTTCAAAAGGTGACACACGTAGTGTGTTTAGTCTGACAATTGTGAATTTGAGATTTAATTTTAACTGAAACTCGATGATACGTTAACTTGAAAATTTATTAGCTGTAGCAGAAAGCAACTCTTCCACTCCACTGAAATCTCTGACATGCTTTAAAGACAACAGCTGGTTTATTAATTTAGTCAACTTATGTGAGGTTTAATCATGCCTCAGCCCTCTAAAGGATCTTAAAACTAGATGCACAAAAATAATGAACAAGCACGGTGACTGCGTTTCCTTTCAGTGGAGTTTTTGTGTTGAATGGAAGTCAGAGCCAATGTGCACTTTGGTGTCCAAAAAACAAAACAAAGAAACAAACAAACAAAAACCCCGAAACCTCACTATATTCTGATTGTTCGTTCCCAGAAGTTAGGCATGAAAAGTACTTAATCAGAGGTCAACCCAATAAGGAGGCCTGTTAACTTAGTATATCTCTTTTTAATATGTGAATTTAAAAGTAAAAATGTATCCTTTAACAAACTCTCCAAGTCTAGGATGAAATTTAGCAGGATCCAAAAGTAGCCGGAGAAGATGTGGTAGGGAAAGTCTTTGGGCCACATCTGTTACCTTTTTATTTTTTTTCCTTTTCTTTCCTTACTTATTTTTAAACCACTAAAACAACATTTTGGTCCCGTCTCTTTTCATATAATAAAGTGTTATTAATTTAGACTTTCCTAGATTAGACTTTGTGGCATTTTGGACACAATGGTTCTCACACCTTCTTTGTGGTGTGGCATTCATGAAGAAAAGGACTTGTTAAAAGAATAAGAGTGCAAACATGATTTCCAAGGGGAGTTTTAAAATTAATTAATATCAAATCCTTTGCAGACTTTCTACATTAACTGTATGCTACTATGGATAATTGAATCTTAGGTTGTATTGGGGAATAACATGATGAAATGCTTGTAGAACTTTTGAATATTAATTCATCACATGCTTTTCTTCCTTAAAGCAACCTCATTTGACTTCTTAACCACCATATGTTAGCAGCAGTATATTTTAGTACAAGTTTCACCCATTTTATTTTATTTTTTTATTTTATTTTTTATTTTTTTTCAACGTTTATTTATTTTTGGGACAGAGAGAGACAGAGCATGAACGGGGGAGGGGCAGAGAGAGAGGGAGACACAGAATCGGAAACAGGCTCCAGGCTCTGAGCCATCAGCCCAGAGCCTGACGCGGGGCTCGAACTCACGGACGGCGAGATCGTGACCTGGCTGAAGTCGGACACTTAACCGACTGCGCCACCCAGGCGCCCCAGTTTCACCCATTTTAAACTTGAGCTCTGTGATTAGAATTTTCTGATTAAACTTTTAATGACTGATGGAGGATGAATGACTCATTAACATATCTGGATAATTCAAAGGTCCATCCCAAAAAAAAAAATAATAATAATGAAAAGGCACCTGGCTGGCTCAGTCGATTAAGCATCTGACTCTTGATTTTAGCTCAGATCCTGATCTCACAGTTCATGGATTTGAGCCCCATGTTGGGCTCCTCACTGACAGCACAGAGCCTGCTTGAGAGTCTCTCTCTCTCTTCTCTCTCTCTCTCTCTCTTTCTGCCTCTCTCTCTTTCTCAAAATAAATAAATTAAAAAAAAAATATGAAGTCCCTATTAAGCTCCCCAGAGTGTGTAGGTGCTGTCTCTGCAGTAATGCCCCACAGCAAAGTGACTCCGCATGGTGGTAAGCACTCCAGCCTAGGAAAAACAAAATGTGGAGGGCACCCAACCATTCTGGTGTGAAGGGCAGGAGTGTCTGAGATGGCTTCATGGAAGATGTGACGTTGGATTGGGTCTTGAAGAATTGATCAGGGGGACTGCAGTGTGTTCCTTTCAAATGCTTGTGCAACTTTGGGTTTGAGAGTAAGGTAAAAAGTTGACCATGAGACCCCAGAGAAAACATCTTCCCAGATTCCCCATATTACAAGATTGCAAAACTGTGCAGCTGCTTTGCCAAGAGGTAGGTGATGCATGTGAGTGATTTCTTAAACTTAGGGTGGGAAAAAATGCTTTCTGTGACACCCTGTCCTCCTAACTGGCCAGGTTTCACATAGCTCTAAATCTGCAGGGATTATCACTCAGAGTTCCTAACCTGACATAGGAGTTTAGTGATTTACTACCATGGACCAGCCGTCCACTTTTGGGCTATATTTCTGATGAACAAGCAGTTCAGGGGCCGTGTAGGCAGGGCTTCCACACTGAGTGCTTAACTGCTCCTGAGAAAGACCCTCCAACTTCATGGTATTACTCAATATGACGTCTGAAAGATTTACAAACAGGCAGACCAAAAAGTTCACCTCCAGCCGAGAAAACTTTAATTCTTCTTAGCAGCAGTTGGATAAAGAGGGTCTATGAATAACTTGATAAAATATCCGGTAAAAACATATTTTATAGCAGCAATTCTCATGGGGATAAGGATGCAGGGAAGCAGGTTGATACATTGTCTTTATGTAAAAATCACTTAGTTTTTGGCTTTAAATTCTTGGGGTTTTCTTTTAGCCAACTCTCAGGAATGTTTTCTTTAGCTTATGCCTGGCATTCCATGACTTGTCATTTACATTACACTGTATCATAAAATTTCTTATTTGATAGCAGACCCTGACAGGTCCAAATAATAGCTGGCCTTTTAACCCAAGCATGACTCTCCAGTCAACTGCCTACCATTCTCTATTGCCTTGGGAACCTGACTCACTTTTGTTTTCTGCCTCCTTTTCCAGGGTTGGGATTGCAGGCCCCCTTTTCTGTGCCTCAGTCTCCTCATCTATAAGCCAAGATAATATTAGTATTGACTTCATAGGGTTTTATATTGATTAAAAATGTTCATCTAGGTTGAAGGATTAGCACATGTCGTAAGTTCTCCATTGGTATCTCAGTTGTTACTGTTATTCGTCTTGCACAATTTGTCTGTTCCTACAAAGCAAGGAGGCAGAACAGGTTTTGACAATCATGACAGGTGAGGGGAAAGGACTGTGCCTGCCTTGTGGCAGTTATGGTTCAGCAGGAGAAAGCTGTCCCCTGGCTCCACCTGGACAGCCCAGGCTTTGGAATGGTAAAAGGACAGAGAAGCCCTGAGTGGGCCCCGAAAAAGTTTCCCCAAGAGACCAGGTTGGGTTAGGAAGAAATAGAGCTTTGTTCTCTGGGATCTTGGTGTATTTAAGATCATCCCAGTGAGTGTGACTGGCCTGGATTGACTCAAGGCTTGGGTCCATGTGATGAAAGCTGTAAACCATCAGTGAAATCACAGTGAGATCTTGAATCTCCCAGCTCCTCTGAGAGCCTGTACTAGAGGCCTCTAGGCTGCAACAATGTAAGTTGTTTTCAGCGTTTTATTACTTTAGTAAGAGTCCCTCTGAATTCAGTTAGCAACTGTTGAAAAGCAACAAACATTTTTTAAGCATGAGGAATTTTTCCTTCCAAGATTATTTTGTCAAGCTTATTTGGAATGAGTAACATTTTGAGAAAAATCATAGAATGGTTTCACAGACAACAGAGTATTAATGTCACATGTGACTGTACTTATAAAAAATACTAAATTTAGATTTTTACTTGAACTTCTCAAACATTTTAAATGAGACATTATTTTAATTCATATACTACATGGTAGCCTAATACAATAAGAGACTCTGTGTGTGTATCATACATTTTCACCTCTGCTTCAACTACTAAGTGTCCACTGCAGTTTGAAATAGTTATCTCTCCACCTGGAGAAAATGCCTTAGCTCTTAGTGCTGCCTCTTGAGAACCTTAGGCCTGTGTTTCAAAGTCATACTCAGCTGGATTAACAAAATAGACGTGGGCATTTGTAGTTACCAAAAATTTTGATATTGTTGTATTTATCCAGAAGAAAAAATTTCAATCTTCAAGTCCCTAAATAGACCAAGAAAAGTAAACGTTATATACTAACAGTAGTGTCTTGTGTTTTAGAAAATTGCAACTGTATGCTAAAGAGGATTCTTTCTTGATTTGAGCTTCAGAAGTGATAATGGACTTAATTCTTTGAGTGCCCAGAAAAAAACACTAGCAAGCAGGGTGATATTCTTTCAGCTTTCTGTTCCTAGCTTTGAGCTGATATTGACAAGCTGTTAATTTGAGAATTTTCTCATTTTAAGATGGGAGACTTGCTAAGCAATGCATACAAGCAGTCTTTGTATGAATCATTAAGAAATTGACTAGACAAATGGAGTTTCTCCCTTTCTTTTTTTTTTTTTATAAAAATTTTTTTTTCAACATTTATTTATTTTTGGGACAGAGAGAGACAGAGCATGAACGGGGGAGGGGCAGAGAGAGAGGGAGACACAGAATCGGAAACAGGCTCCAGGCTCTGAGCCATCAGCCCAGAGCCTGACGCGGGGCTCGAACTCACGGACGGCAAGATCGTGACCTGGCTGAAGTCGGACGCTTAACCGACTGCGCCACCCAGGCGCCCCAGTTTCTCCCTTTCTAATCAAGCTGTGGTTGGAAAGAATGCAGTTAGTCACTAAATGTCTCCTAAGCAGACTCTTCTGTAAATATAGCTTTATTTTCAAGGTTGTCTCTTAGAGGTTTGGGACTCAGGATAATTCATGCAGAGGGCTCTCTTCCTGCCCTGTTTTAGGAAGGTGAAATTTGCCTAAAGTGGACGAACACCCTGAGTATCTCAGAAGGCTCTCCTCAGGAGTCTATGTGGAAGGAGAGAATTGTCATCACGTAATGTAGGAACCACATTTTTTCCCTTTTTAACAATAAGCTGATTGAAAATATAAAACCCTTCTAATATTTTCTGGGCCACACAATTATGTGATTCTTATAGCAGGGCAGAGTCCCTTAAGCATAGTCCCAAAGAAAGGCACCTACTTTGCAGTACCTTTGGGAGGCATCTATGACGGTATGGCCAACTCCAGGTATCCTTGGTAATGCTTCACAGGAGAGCCAAGGGCATTAAGTAACATGGTAGATTTTCATATTCTCCACTATATACTAAGATAATGTGTGTTGTAGGTGATCTCTGTATTGTAACCAGAAATATAACCAGGGAAAGGAGGGCAGGGCAAGGATTAAAACAAATCATTTAAATATGACCATTAGAAACAAGACCACATGTTCAGAAATAGTTTGTATTCTCTCCGCCACCAAGTATTTTATCGAGCTATTTGTTCTTTTTTTTTTTTTTTAATTTTTTTTTCAACGTTTATTTATTTTTGGGATAGAGAGAGAGACAGAGCATGAACGGGGGAGGGGCAGAGAGAGAGGGAGACACAGAATCGGAAACAGGCTCCAGGCTCCGAGCCATCAGCCCAGAGCCTGACGCGGGGCTCGAACTCACGGACCGCGAGATCGTGACCTGGCTGAAATCGGACGCTTAACCGACTGCGCCACCCAGGCGCCCCTCGAGCTATTTGTTCTGTTCATCTCTCTCTTTTGGGGATGCAGCTGGAGGGAAGGGTGATGGCACGGGTAGGCATGGTACCTCAGCCAGGCAGAGCAATGCATGGGAGGCCCTCCAAGTAGGTTCTGCTGCTGTCTCACACCTGACCTTGCCGTGAAGTGCATCAGAGCCTTTTGCTTCCTTAAGTCATGGTGTGTTCACATATACAAGTACTTTTGAGTGGTGAACAGTACGACAGCCATTAAACAAGTAAAGAAGCTAATAAGTCGTTTGCTTTAAAAATAGCCAGTTATGCAGGAGTTTGTTGGAAACCTTTCCCTTGCAAGACTTGTTTGGATGTGAATCTTCAGTATCTTTCTTGTTTTAAGTCTGTTATCCTCTTGAGTTTCTCCCCTTTGGGGAAAAACATATCATATGTTTTTCTGTGCTATGGAAAGGGGTTCTAAGTTACAGAATCGTTGTCTAGCCTCTGGAATCCTGCTTCAGAGAGGAGTTGGGGGACAGTGATGTGGAAGGAGCTATGTATAGTTTAGTGTATTAGGGATCTTGGGAATAAGTAACTAGGATCTTTCCCAAATCATAAGGCATTTTATAAGGCATTTTAAAAATCTGGCTGGGGGGAGAGAATAGACACATTGTAAATCAGTTAATACTATAGGCTACCCTTGGTAGGAGTTTCTCCCAAATCATTAAACCCACAAAAATTTGCAAGAATCCCTCCCACATTCATCAGTGCCACATCCCGTAACTTTGAATATTTTGTTCATAAAAAGATACAAACATCTCCCTCCAAACTATAGCCACAGTTTTCACATAAACAGTGTGCAAACTAAACACTGGAAAAAAGAAGGATGTGGTAGTCATGGTTGTAACAGGCTCTGTTCACACGTGGATGTATGGGCTGGTGCTTATTTTCTCATAATGGCACACCTAGTGACAAGCTTCTCAAGGACACTGATTTTCCCTTTAGCTGCACTTACCTATGGACCCTGTACTGACCTCACTGTCAGTGATTGATATGTCAAGAGTCTCGTGAACATGGGGACTTTGGTGGCTTTTCCTCCCTCAGGGAAAGGAACGGCTTTATATCTGTGTACAATTCCATGCTGTGCAGATGTCCCACAGCAGACATGATCTGCCTGGAGAATGTCTTCACTCCCTTTTCACTTAGTTTCTTTTGATCCCAGCTCCTGTTTCAGGAGGTTGCAGCCAAGGCATAGCTTCACCATCACAGTTTTCTGTCCCTGGGGTTTCACACAGCTGGGCAATGTTAGGGTGTTTAACCATTGGCTGGATCTGAGATTCATCCTTTATAGTCTTTAGAACATGGGAGCCTTGCTTGACTTTCTTGTTGATGACTTTGATGGCTACCTAATCACTGGTGATATAAATGATACCCCAGTGAAAGTTAAGTAATAAAAACAGCAAAAGTGGGGCACCTGGGTGGCTCAGTTGGTTAAGAAATGTGGGTTCGAGCCCCATGTCAGGCTCTGCAGTGACGGTGCAGAGCTTGCTTGGGATTCTCTGTCTCTCGAAAAATAAGTAAACATTAAAAAAAAAACAGCCAAAGCAAGCTCAATTTTTTAAAAGCACAAAACAATACATAATACGTACATAATAACAGAGATTTTGTAATGTCATTTTGTTAAATTGGGATGTGAATAAAACACAATATTCTTACATATATCTAAATCTGAACTTTTAGTAAGTCAGGATGGATGGTAACTACACTAAAATGTAATTGTATTTCAGCAATCTATTGGCCATGCCTTTGTGGACTTTCCTGACATAACTGTCAACAAATCTGACAGTTATCCCTTTATTTTAAAGAACACATTTATTAATAAAAAACTAATAAGTAGGGCTAATATTTTAGAATAGATATCAACCAAAACCAAAGGATAGAATTGGTTCAGAAATAAAAATAATTAAATATGGAAAGAAATCTTATATATCAGTAAAATTAGCTACAATGCATTCTAGGAAAACTCATTAAAACTTCTTAATTCTTTTTTTTTTAATAGTTGTTAGTTTGACAGTAAAAAATTCTACCTTTGTTTTTAGTAGGAACAGATAAAGAAGCACATTGGATAATATGAAAACCAAATAGAAATTATGCTGTGATATTTGTTATCATGTTTCTCTGGATTTGTTTTTATCTGTTGTGAAGATAAATTAAGTTTAATATGCTTTAACATGCTTATACACACACATTTCTGGACTAACAGATAATCCAAACTGTAAGATTTTCATTGAATTTAAACTATTTGAGCCATCTCAAAGACTCTAGATTGTAGGGCAAGTAAGCTTTGCAAAAGGAAGACTATCTTTTTCCTGCACCCAGAAGGAAAATAAAACAGAATTTAATAAATTGAAGTAGTCTCTGCCATTTATGACTACATAAAAAAACTTAGTGAAGAAAAATATATGTAGCTATGAGACCCTTAAAAATAGGATGAAATTTATAATTACTTTGATTATTTAGCAAGCCCCAAGAGGTGAAAGTGGACATCCTTGTCTTGTTCCTGATCTTAAAGGAAAAGCTCTCAAATTTTCACCAGTGAGTATGATGTTAGCTCTGGGTTTTTCATATATGGTGTTTATTATGTTGAGATATGTTCCTTCTAACCCTACTTTGTTGAGAGTTTTTATCATGAATAGATGTTGCACTTTGTCAAATGCTTTTTTTTTTTTTTGCATCTATTGAAATGATCATGTGGTTTTTATCTTTCCTCTTGTTAATGTGACGTATCACATTGATTGATTTGCAAATATTGAACCACCCTTGCATCCCTGGAATAAATTTCACTATATTGTGGTGGATGATTTTTAAATGTATTATAGGGTTAGGTTTGCTAATATTTTGTTGAGGATTTTTGCATCTGTGTTCATCAGAGTTATTAGCCTGTAGTTACCTTTTTTTGTAGTGTCTTTATCTGGTTTTGTATCTGGATAATGCTGGCCTCATAGAATGAATTTGGAAGCTTTCCTTTCTCTTCTATTTTCTGAATACTTTGGAAAGCATAGGTACTAACTATTCTTTAAATGTTTGGTAGAATTCACCTGTCAAGCCATCTTGAATATACCAGAGTCTATGCTTTCAGCTACTGAAAGACATCTTGCTTGCTCCTGAGTTTATGCAATTATGAATAAAGCTGCTATAAACATTTATATGCAGGTTTTTCCATGGACATACGTTTTCAGTTCAATTGGGCAAACATATAGGACCATGATTGCTGGATCTTACAGTAAGACTATACCCTAGATTTTTAAGAAACTGTCAAATTGTCTTCCCAAGTAGCTTTAACATTTTGCACCCCTATCAGCAATGCATGAGAATTCCTGTTGCTCCGCATCCTCACCAGCATTTGTTGTTGCCAGATTTTTGGATTTCATAACGTTTCTAATAGGTATGTAATGGTATCCCATTGTTAATTTGCAATTCCTTGATGACATATGATGCTAGGAATCTTTCCATATGTTTTTTTTTTAATTTTTGAATGTTTTATTCATTTTGTGAGGGGTGGGGGAAGGCAAGGCCAGAGAGAGAGGGAGACACAGATTCCAAAGCAGGCTCCAGGCTCTGAGCAGTCAGCAAAGAGCCCAATGCAGGGCTCGAACCCGTGAAGATCATGACCTGAGTCGAAGTCGGACACTTAACCGACTGAGCCACCCAGGCCCCCCTCCTTTCATATGTTCATGTGCACCATCTGTGTATCTTCATTGGGAGGTTTCCAGGTCTTTTGTCCATTGTTAATTGGGTTGTTATTTTATTGTTGAGTTTTATGAGTGCTTTGTATATTTTGAAGACAAGTCTTTGATCAGATATGTATTTTGTAACTATTTTCTCCCATAACTGCTTTTGTAGAGCTGGAAACAGGGCTCTTTCACACCCCAAAATATTATGCTACATACATAGATCAATAAAATGCAATTAGCTACAAACTTGTGGTAAGGGCGTTAAAAGTGCTGAGGTTACATTAATGCCTAAGGATATATAACCTACCTTACTGCTTTTTATTATAGTTAAGCAGTTACTTTTTGGAATCTTTTCTGGAAATGCGCATTTTTATGGTTAGGCTGGCTTGAGCTCTAGTTAAAAGCTGGTTAGATCTTATATCTTAAAAATCCTTAGTGTTAAAGGGATAAAGCTGACCATCCATGTAAATTCTAAAGGAAATTTGATATTCACTGTTTTAAGGCCTAAGACTATTTCTCCTAATGATATTCTAAATAAAGAGTTGTACAGTGCAAATCCTTGTTACCATTTTGAAGTGGTATGACAGTAGAATGTCATAGTGGAAATGATTTCTTACCTTGTTTTGGAAGATGCAGGCTCCCTTGTGGCTCAAAGCTCAGGTGGGATTATATACTCCAGTATCCAGGCTTTAGAGGTTTCAAGACCCACCATCAATTCTGCTATCTTTATTGTACTAGTAAGGACTCTTCCCATTCTTACTCAAAGAACTTACTTACTAACTTATTTACTCTCTCTCTCTCTCTCTCTCTCTCTCTCTATATATATATATATATATATATACATATATATATACATATATATATAATGTTCTGAGTGAGGAACACTGGATGACATTAGTTAGGGAAGCTTGTATTTTCTTGACTGAAGGGAACAAGGTATTTTTTAAAAAGTTAAAACAGTCAGCATTTCCCATTTTTCGTAGTTGTTCTACCATAAATGTGCTTAAGAGATTATTAATTTTGATGAAATTTGGCTAATAGTTACTCAAATAAAATTTGATGTTTGCTTTGTGGGATGGTGGGAAAACATGACATCTTATGACACTGATCATCCCTAAAAGTGAGTCACAATTCAGGAGGAAACAAATTTGAGGGCAGAATATCATAAAAGTAAGGGATTATTTTTCTGGAAGGGTAAGGAAAGATATTTAGTATATGCCATGAAACCAGGCATTTTATGAAATTTAAAAAATCAACTTAAATGTTGCCCACAACTTAATGTTCATTCTCTTTTATTTTAATTTTTTTTCAACATTAATTTATTTTTGAGAGACAGAGACAGAACCTGAGCAGGGAAGAGCAGAGAGAAAGGGAGACACAGAATCTGAAGCAGGCTCCAGACTCTGAGCTGTCGGTACAGAGCCCGACATGGGGCTCAAACTCAAAAACCGTGAGATCGTGACCTGAGCCAAAGTCGAATACTTAACTGACTGAGCCACCCAGGTGTCCGATGTTCATTCTTAAAGTCTTTAAATCACAGTACTCAGGGTTATACTCTGTAGAAGGCAAAGCAGCCTGTCCTTTTACATGTTTGTAATTTTTATTATAGGAAGAAATATAATTCAGTAGTTTTCCAACCATCAAATATTAGGACAAGCTAACTGTTGTAATTAACAATTCTAAAGTCTTCATGGCTTGACACAGTAAAAATTTACTTCTTGCTGATGTCATGGTACAAAGTAGGCTGGAGGGAGTGTGTGGTGGGGTGTGCGTCACATGGTCATTAAGGCCAAGGGCCATTGATTTTTAAAGAGTCCCACATCCCTAGGCCTTTGGGATCCTCTTCTTGATCTTCTGCATCTACTCTGCAAAAAGAGATGAGATGGGAGGTTTTTTCATGGATCAGGCTTAGAAGTAGCAAATATCATTTCTGCCCCATTGGCCAGTCATATGTCTCTGCCTATCTGTGAGGGAGGCTGGGAAATGTAGTTTTGCTGTATGCCCAGGAGGAAAATAAAACAGGATTATAAATCAGAGTAGTCTCTTCCACTTATACTACACCAAAGGAAAAAAGAAAAAAAAATTTGTGAAGAAAAATATTAGTAGCTACTAGAACCTTCCAAAAGGATGCAATTTATAATTCCATTGATTATTTAGCCTTTCTGTTTACTTTCAGGAATAACTGACCTCCTGAACTTATACTTGTGTTTTCAGAAGCTAAAACACTAACCTAAACCTTTCTCCTGATAAATGGCTATCCATGAATGAATGGGAAGGATGGCATTGTTTCCATTTGACAATGTTGATGAATAGTGGGAAATTTTTTTTTCATCTTTAAGGAGCAAAACTATAGACAATGTTTTATTATTTGTTTGATATCAGCATTATTTTAGTTTTCTACTACTCAGAAACATTATCACCCCAGACTTAATGGCTTAAAAGAGCAATAACATTTTATTATTCTGTCACAATTCAGAAATTTGAGAATGACTCAGCTGGGTGGTTCTGGATTATCTTTCATGTGGTAGCAATCAGATGGTGGCTGGACCTGTAATATCAGGATGCTGAAGCAGCTGAACTGAGGGAGAGACTGTGGAGAGCCACTACTCATGTCATCTTTGTATCTCTCCATATGATCTCTCTGCACAGTCTGGTTTGGGCTTCCTGTTCCAAGTGGTATCATTAGGGCAGTCAGACTAACACAGATGCTGAAGGCTTCAAGAGGTATTTTTCTGCCTTGAAGTATCCTTAAGGTTATCGTTAAGGTTGAAGGATTGTTAGGTTCATTAGATACCTTTCCAGTGACAGTACTACCGAACTTTCTATCTCTATGTAACAAGGCTCCCCTTTCCTCCAGCTTCCAATAACATTTTCCTTACTCTCCTTTAAGCTCTCACTGATAGTGTCTTCAAGAGCCTTTAGGGTTCTGCTAAATACTGTCTTTGGGGCCCTTTAGGTTTTCACTCACAGCCTTCTTTGGGCTCTTCCACCCACTTCGCAGACCCAGAGCCAATGCTGCATGGTCTAGCTTTTTATAACAGCAGCATCCTACTTCAGGCACTAATATCTGTTTCATTTATGTATTTATGCATAATAAATTGCCACAAAAGTTACTGGTTGAAAAGAACAGCAGTCCCTCCATTCGCTCTACAGTTTCCGTAGATCAGGAATTTGAGAAGGGCTCAGATGGCCAGTCCTGGTTCAGAATCTCATGCAGTTGAAATCAAGTCATGCTGGAGCGGAGACAATGGTTGGTTGGCCACTCAGCAAGTTAACGTGAGGATTAAAAGATACGTTCATGAAGTGTTTAGTACTGTGCTTGTGATGGCATCAGTGTTCAAAATATATTAGGTCTCGTACATTTTTATGTCCTTCATGAAACCTAGCTTAATCTTTTACATTTAATGGATTATTTGTAACACCTATTTAATAGATACAATAAGATAATAGAGTTTTAGTGGAAGAGGAGTTAAGATGGCAGAGAGTAAGAGGACCCTGGGCTTCCCATCATCCCTCAAACCAGCTGTATTAAGGTCAGATCACTTGGAACACCCAGGAGGTCAATCTATGGACTGGCAGAAGGCTCTCCACAGTTGGAGGGAGACAGCTTGGCAGGTGCAAGGTGCATGGATGTGAGTTGGAGGAGAGAAAAACATCAGAGCATCAGAGGGGAGGGAACCCCTTCCATGGAGAGACAAAAGGGAGAGGAAGAGAGGTGTTGAAATAGTGCAGCATCAAAATAGCACAAGAGGAAAACCTCTCTGGACCCTGGACTAGCGAACGAGAAGCACTGAGTGTCCCAGTTCTTTTTTGCAAACAGCTTTGGAACTCAATCTCTGCGGTTATGGGAGTGCATGACTTTCTCTGGAATGGAGCTGTGGAGCATGCTCCTGGGGAGGAGGGAGCTGGGCCAGACCACATAGTGTGGTGTAGCAATCTCTGGGGCACACTGGGAGAGAACAGTCCCCTTCCTGGAGTACTTTTGGAAGAGGGTTTATTGCCTACCCAAGAACAAAAGACCCTGTAGGTGCCAGCCAAAGGCCTTTCATCAGCAGGGTAAAGAGGCTCTACTCCAGAGGAGGGGAGCAGATCCACACTGGGCCAGGTCCTTTAAGACTTGGGTTTTGAATCATAGCTGTGCACCAAATTCTGGGTCCTTTAAGACTTTAGATTTTGAGTCCCAGCCATGTGCCAAGGAGAGGGTGCAAGATAGTTATGGCACAGGCGAGCTAACTGCCCTCACTATTCTGTGAGGGCTGCCTCAACAGTGGGGGTTGAGATCCCCAATCCAGGGATGAGAGTTTGGGGTGTTGCCATTTTTCTCCCCAACACCACACAGCGGGACTTCAGAGAGCAGCACAGCAGCTCCCAGTGGAGGCGGGACCCACTTACACCAAACCCTGCCCCTCCGTGCCTGGCAACTGCTTGTATACTGGGGAAAGACTGACCCAAAGCAGCTGGCCTCTCCTCCAGTCTGGCACAGCCACTGGTCCCAGGAACCAACAGACAACTTTTTTTTTCTCCTGATTATTTTTTTTTCTTTTGGAATCAGGCTCATAGTTTCTGATTTGTTTTTTGTCATCTCCTTTTA
>NW_024412394.1:45150658-45245691 GCF_014898765.1 Herpailurus yagouaroundi | reverse complement strand
TTTTCTTCTGTTTTTTCCCCCTTTCTTTTTCCTCAGAATCAGCCTTTTAATTTTTTGATTCTCTTTTTGGTTTCCTTTTGTTCCCTTTCCTTACCTCTTTTCATGGGATCAGGCTTCTTTCCGTGCCCCCCCCCCCACCTTTTTTTCCCTGAGTTACTTCAACAAACAAAACATCCCTACTTAAAGGTCCAAACATTCCACCACTGCAAGCAAGGAGGAACTCTGAAGAACTGACCAGTGAGAAAGAGCAGCCAAAACACAGCAGCAGAGTGCACACAGCATACACCAGAAACACTTCCTGAAGTCCCAGGCCCTGGAAGTGTATGACCCCTTTTTAATATAGTAGTACTTTCAGATGCAGGAAACATAGCAAGCTTTTAAAACACACAAAAGACAGAAATGTAGCCAAAATGACAAGACAGAGGAATTCTCTCCAAAAGAAAGCAAGAAGAAATTACTGGGGCACCTGAGTGGCTCAGTTGGTTAAGCATCCAACTCTAGCGCAGGTCATGATCTCACTCATGGATTGGGCTCTTTGCTGTCAGTGCAGAGCCGCCTTTGGATCCTCTGTCCTTCTCTCTCTCTATGCTTCCCCCTCTTGCGTGATCTCTCTCTCTCTCTCTCTCAAAAATAAATAAACATTAAAAAAAGAAGAAATCACATCCAGGGACTTTCTCAAAACTGATATAAGCAATATATCTGAACAATAATTTAGAACAACAGTCATAAGACTACTAGCTGAGCTTGTAAAAAGAATAGAAGACACCAGAGAAACCCTTGCTGCAGAGATCAAAGACCTAAGAACTAGTCATGATGAATTTAAAAATGCTATAACTGAGACGCGAAATAAACTAGATACAGTGTGACAGCAAGGATTGAAGAAGCAGAGGAGAGAATAGATGAAACAGCAGGTAAAATTATGGAAAATAATGAAGGTGAAAAAAAGAGGGAAAGGAAATTAATAGATCACGAGGGGAAAGTTAGAGAACTAAGTGATTTTGTGAAACAAAGCAATATTTGTATCATAGGAGTTCCAGAAGAAGAAGAGTGAGAACAAGGGGCATAAGGTTTATTTGAACAAATTGTAGCTGGGAACTTAACTAATTTTGGGAAGGAAACAGTCATACAAGTCCATGAGACACAGAGAGCTCCCTTCAGAATCAACAAAAACAGGTCAACACCATGACATATCATAGTGAAACTTGAAAAATACAAGGATAAGGAGAATTCTGAAGGCAGTTAGGGGCAAAAGGTCCTTAACCCACAAGGGTAGACACATAAGGGTAGTAGCAGACCTGTCCACTGAAACTTGACAGGCCAGAAGAGACTGGCAGGAAATATTCAAGATGCTCAATAGGAAAAATATGCAGCCAAGAATCCTTTTACCAGCAAGGCTGCCATTCAGAATAGAAGAAGAGATAAAGACTTGCCCAGACAAACAAAAACTAAAGGAGTTTGTAACCTACTAAACCAGCCCTACAAGGGAATTAGAGAAATTTTAAGAGGGACTCTCTCAGCAGAGGGAAAAAAAAGCCAAAGCAGTAAGAATACAAAGGATCAGAGAACATCACCAGAAACACCAAATCTAGAGATAAAACAATGGCAATAAATTCATATCTTTCAGTAATTACTCTGAATGTAAATGGGCTAAATGCTTCCATCAAAAGATATAGAGTAGCAGAATGGTTAAAAAAATAT
Source organism: Herpailurus yagouaroundi (assembly GCF_014898765.1). Classification (NCBI taxonomy): domain Eukaryota; kingdom Metazoa; phylum Chordata; class Mammalia; order Carnivora; family Felidae; genus Herpailurus; species Herpailurus yagouaroundi. Next base: position 45,243,993 of record NW_024412394.1, on the reverse strand, counting down.
TCATATTTATGCTGTCTACAAGAGACTCATTTTAGTCCTAAGGACACCTGCAGATTGAAGGTAAGGGATGGAAAACAATCTATCATGCTAATGGAGGTCAAAAGAAAGCCAGAGTAACCATACTTATATCAGACAAAGACTGTAACAAGAGATGAAGAAGGGCATTGTATCATAATTAAGGGGTCTATCCACCAAGATCTCTAACAATTGTAAATATTTATGCCCCCAACCCTAAACACCCAAATATAGCAATCAGTTAATCACAAACATAAAGAAACTATTTGTAAATAATACCATAATAGTAGGAGACTTTAATACCCCACTTACAACAATGGACAGATCATCTAAGCAGAAAATCAACAAGGAAACAATGACTTTGAATGACACACTGGACGAGATGGACTTAACAGATATATTCAGAACATTTCATTTTAAAGCAACAGAATACACATTCTTTTTGAGTACACATGGAATATTGTCCAGAATAGATCACATACTGGGCCACAAAACAGCCCTCAACAAGTATGAAAGGATTGAGATCTTACCATGCATGTTTTCAGATCACACCACTATGAAACCTGAAATCAACCACAAGAAAAAATTTGGAAATCCCTCAGATACTTGGAGGTTAAAGAACATCCTACTAAAGAATTAATGGGTCAACCAGGAAATTAAAGAAGGAAAAAGAAAAATACATGTAAGCCAATGAAAATGAAAACACAACAGTCCATACCTTTTGGGATGCAGGAAAGGCAGTCCTAAGAGGAAAGTACATTGCAATTCAAGACTACCTCAAGAAGCAAGAAAGGTTCCAAATGCACATCCTAACCTTACACCCAAAGGAGCAGTAAAGCCTGAAGCCAGCAGAGGAAGGGAAATAATAAAGATTGGAGCAGAAATGATATAGAAACAAAACAACAACAACAAAAAAAACCCCAGTAGAATGGATCAATGAAACTAAAAGCTGTTTTTTTGGAAGAATAAACAAATTGATAAACACCTAGCCAGACTTATCAGAAAGAAAAGAGAGAGGACAAGATAAAATCACAAATGAAAGAGGAGAGATCACAACCAACACCACAGAAATACAAACAACTATAAGAGAATATTATGAAAAATTATATGCCAACAAACTGGACAGTATGGAAGAAATGGACAAATTTCTAGACATTCACACTCTACTAGAACTCAAACAAGAAGAAATGGAAAATTTGAACAGGCCATAACCAGCAAACAAATTGAATCGGTTATCAAAAATATTTCCCCAAATAAGAGTCCTGGGCCAGATGGCTTCCCAGGGGAATTCTACAAGACATTTAAAGAAGAGTTAATACCTATTATTCTCAAACTGTTCCAAAAAATATAAATGGAAGGAAAGGTTCCAAACTCATTCTATGAAACCAGCATTACCTTGATTCCAAAACCAGACAAAGACCACACTAAAAAGCAGAATTACAGGCCATTATCCCTGATGAACAAGGATGCAAAAATTCTCAACAAGATACTAGCACATTGAATTCAACAGTGCATTAAAAGAATTATTCACCATGATCAAGTGGGATTTATTCCTGGGCTGCAGAACTGGTTCAATATACACAAATCATTCAATGTGATACACTACATTAATAAAACAAAGGATAAGAACCATATGATCCTGTTAATAGATGCAGAAAAAGCATTTGACAAAACACAGCATTGTTTCTTGATAAAAACCCTCAAGAAAGTAGGGATATAAAGAACATACCTCAACATCATAAAAACTATATAGGAAAGGCTCACAGCTAACATCATCCTCAATGGGAAAAAACTTGAGAGCTTTCCCTCTGAGGTCAGGAACACGACAGGGATGTCCACTCTCACCACTGTTGTTTAACATAGTGTTGGAAGTCCTAGCATCAGCAATCAGACAACAAAAAGAAATAAAACACATACAAATTGGCAAAAAAGTCAAACTTTCACTCTTTTCAGATGACATGATACTCTATGTGGAAAACCTGATAGACTCCACCAAAAAACTTCTAGAACTGATACATGAGTTCAGCAAAGTCACAGGATATAAAATCAATTAACAGAAATAGGTTGCATTTCTATATTCCAATAATGAAGCAGCATAAAGAAAAATCAAGGAATCAATCCCATTTACAGTTTCACCAAAACCATAAGACATCTAGGAATAAACCTAACCAGGGAGGTAAGGGATCTGTATACTGAAAACTATAGAAAGATTATGAAAGAAATTGAAGAAGACACAAAGAAATGGAGAAACATTCCATGCTCATGGATTAGAAGAACAAATATTGTTAAAATGTCTATACTATCTGAAGCAATCTACACATTCAGTGTAATCCCTATCCAAATAACATCAGCGTTCTTCACAGAGCTGGAGTAAACAATTCTAAAATTAGTATGGAACCATATAAGACCCTGAATAGCCAAATTAATGTTGAAAAAGAAGACCAAAGCTGGAGGCATCATATTACTGGACTTTAAGCTGTATTACAAAGCTGTAAGCATCCAGACAGTATGGTACTGGCACAGAAACAGATACATAGATCAATGGAACAGAATAGGGAACCCAGGAATGAACTCACAAATGCATGGACAAGTAATCTTTGACAAAGCAGGAAAGAATATCCAATGGAAAAAAAAAGACAACCTCCTCAACAAATGATGTTGGGAAAACTGGATAGCAACATGCAGAAGAATGAAACTGGACCACTTTCTGATACCATACACAAAAATAAATTCAAAATGGATTAAAAACCTACATGTGAGACAGGAGACCAGGCAGCAACCTCTTTGACATCAGCTGCAACAACTTCTTACTAGACATGTCTCCAGAGGCAAGGGAAATAAAAGCAAAAATGAACTATTGGGACCTCATAAAGATAAAAAGCTTCTGTACAATGAAGGAAACAGCCAACAAAACTAAAAGACATCTGATGGAGTGAGAGAAGACATTTGCAAATGACACATAAGATAAAGGGTTAGTATTCAAAATCTCTAAAGAACTCATCAAACTCAACACCCAAAAATCAAATAATCCAGTGAAGAAATGGGTAGAAGACATGAATAGACATTTTTCCAAAGGAGACATCCAGATGGCTAAAAGACACATGAAAAGATGCTCAACATCGCTCATCATCAGGGAAATACAAATCAAAGTGCAATGAGATACCACTTCACACCTGTCAGAACGGCTAAAATTAACAACTCAGGAAATAACAGATGTTGGCTAGGATGTGGAGAAATGGGAACGCTCTTGCACTGCTGGTGGGAATGCAAACTGGTGCAGCCACTCTGGAAAACAGAATGGAGGTTCCTCAAGAAGTTAAAAATAGAACTACCCTATCACCCAGAAATTTCAGTACTAGCTGTTTATCCAAAGGATACAAAAATGCTGACTCAGAGGGGCACATGCACCCCAATGTGTATAGCAGCACTATCAACAATAGCCAAATTATGTAAAGGGCCCAAATGCGCATTGACTGATAAATGGATGAGGAAGATGTGAGATATAAAATGTGATTTCACTTATTTGTAGAATTAAAGAAATAGAACAGATGAACATAGGGGAAGGGAAGGAAAAATAAAATAAAAACAGAGGGACTCAAACCATAAGTGGCTTTTAAATACAGAGAACAAACTGAGGGTTGCTGGCAGGGTGTTGGGTGGGAGGATGGGCTAAATGGGTGATGGGCATTAAGGAGGGCACTTTTGGAGGTGGCACTGGGAGTTACACGTAAGAGTTGACTCACTGAGTTCTATTCTGAAACCAGTACTACACTGTATGTTAATTAACTAATTTAAATAAATAAGTTATAATAAAAAGGAAATTAAAAACTTTATATCAACAAATAATAAATTAGGCAAATAAATTATAAAACTGCAAAAAAATATAATGGAGTTTTAAGAATCATTTAATCCTCATTTCATTGTGAATTTCCAACAATATTTTGGATTGAGTTTATGGTCAGGAGTAAGAAAGAATTAACTATTTAAAGGTAGCACTGAATGACACAGGCAGAAATGAGGACATTACATTTCTGTGACTTAGGCTAATTTCCTACTCTGGACATGTAACGACTACTTCTAACAAAGTTTAACTTGCACTTGTGTTTTCTCAGGAAGTTCATGTTGTGTCAGAATTGACTCACCCCACAGAGTAGAACTTCTAATTCTCATTATTTTTAGTTCCATTCAGCCAACCAGGGGTTCCTCATCTGGCCAAGAGAAGATAGAACTTTCTGTACATTTCTAAGATTGACCTTTCCTATGTTTTCAGGGATTTTTTTTTTTGTTTTGACTAGCAGAAAGGGTTTTATTTTTTATTTTTTTTCAATATATGAAATTTATTGTCAAATTTGTTTCCATACAACACACAGTGCTCATTCCAAAAGGTGCCCTCCTCAATACCCATCACCCACCCTCCCCTCCCTCCCACCCCCCATCAACCCTCAGTTTGTTCTCAGTTTTCAACAGTCTCTTATGCTTTGGCTCCTCCCACTCTAACCTCTTTTTTTTTTTTTTCCTTCCCCTCCCCCATGGGTTTCTGTTAAGTTTCTCAAGATCCACATAAGAGTGAAACCATATGGTATCTGTCTTTCTCTGTATGGCTTATTTCACTTAGCATCACACTCTCCAGTTCCATCCACGTTACTACAAAAGGCCATATTTCATTTTTTCTCATTGCCACGTAGTATTCCATTGTGTATATAAACCACAATTTCTTTATCCATTCATCAGTTGATGGACATTTAGGCTCTTTCCACAATTTGGCTATTGTTGAGAGTGCTGCTATAAACATTGGGGTACAAGTGCCCCTATGCATCAGTACTCCTGTATTCCTTGGGTAAATTCCTAGCAGTGCTATTGCTGGGTCATAGGGTAGGTCTATTTTTAATTTTCTGAGGAACCTCCACACTGCTTTCCAGAGCGGCTGCACCAATTTGCATTCCCACCAACAGTACAAGAGGGTTCCCGTTTCTCCACATCCTCTCCAGCATCTATAGTCTCCTGATTTGTTCATTTTGGCCACTCTGACTGGCGTGAGGTGATATCTGAGTGTGGTTTTGATTTGTATTTCTGCAGGGATTATTTTTAATTGTCTTAGAAGAGTGTCATTCTATTGAATATACCCAGAGAGCCAGATCAAATTGCAAATTTTTAGGACAATTGGGAAGAACTCAAGATTTTGGAGGTCAAGGCAAACATATTCCCTGAGTGGTTCCCTGTAGTACTAGATGGTTCCCTTAACCCCTACCTTCTGCTGATTGTATTTTGAGGTGGTGGTACACAGGGGAGGACAGAGATGCAAGATCTGTAATTGAAAAGTATAATGTTGGAATTGAACTTCAGTGTTCACTTTTGGCATATGTTTGAAGGAAGATAAGGGACACACTCTCTTAAAAATGCCACACATTTTGGGGCACCTGGGTGGCGCAGTCGGTTAAGCGTCCGACTTCAGCCAGGTCACGATATCGCGGTCCGTGGGTTCGAGCCCCGCGTCGGGCTCTGGGCTGATGGCTCAGAGCCTGGAGCCTGTTTCCGATTCTGTGTCTCCCTCTCTCTCTGCCCCTCCCCTGTTCATGCTCTGTCTCTCTCTGTCCCAAAAATAAATAAACGTTGAAAAAAAAAAATTAAAAAAAAAATTAAAAAAAAAATAAAAAAAAAAAAGAAAAAAAAATTAAAAAAAAAATGCCACACATTTTAAAACCTGACATCTGACTAATCTATGGATTGCTACCATTGGGGACCAACCCAAATTGAAACATTTCAGGGTCAAGAAACTTCCAAAAACATTTCTTGAAGTCATTCTCTTGGCACCTCATAGAATCTTTTCAGAAAAGAAAATCTGCTCAAGGCAGATTTTAAAAATTTGGTTGTGTTTTGGTTTTGGTTTGGGAATATTTTACTTGATAGACACCACCCTCCTCTGCTCCCTGCCCCCACCCCCCCAGCCCAATCAGTTGAAATCAGTCCTTGAATATGAAAGCAGCCATAGGTCCAGGGAGGCAGTTTCCCTTCTGGCTGGATTTGCAGCTTGTGTGTGTTAATGTGTTGCTACATTGAAAAGGCATAGGAGAACATCACAGATGCAATGCTCACAAATGGATTCCAGTCAGTGGAGAATAAATAGACTTTCGGAGAGAGAGAGAGAGTATTGGAAAAGTCTCAATATTCATAATACAGGTTTCTGTTCAGAAGACTGCCTTGCCCAAGTCATTCTTCTGGAATTCTGCTGCCTTCTTAATTTTCTTTATGTTGAATGGGCATTTCTATAAGGAATGAAATGAGCTGGAAAAAAAATGGGTGTCATTTCAGAAATACTGATTGTATTTAATCAGTTTTTGATCTGGATGTCAAAGGAATAAGGAGGACTTTCATTTCATAAAAAGCTACCCTCCCTCCTTTTTAGTCCACTTTAGAAAATGCTAGCCTAAAAAAGGGATTGACAATGTCAAGACAACTGGAGCAGTGGTGAAAAGTGTTAGTCTCTAAAATTTATAAAATGGAAACAAGAAGTTAATTATCTGCTTTTGCAAATGTAAGAATTTACTCATTATTTCTGTCAGCATTTGGATTTTGCATCTATTAGTAAAGTTTAGAAAGCTTTTTAAGATACATGGAGATATTATTCTGGATGATAAATTTTGGAATCCTAGAATCCTAAGGAATTCAGACTTTGCATTTGACTTCAAAATGCCTTCTTAAAAATAATATTCCATATGTAGTTTGATGTAAAGTTAACTGGATTGTGAGGCTGTTTCCTTTTTTATGTTGGCTAGACTCTTTTCATTAATTGCTTACCCCCCTGTTTCTAATGTTAAGTGGATTTGTGCCTTTCAACAGAGTCATGTTTAAGGTGGCAGACTTCTCTTTTGTATTCTCAGGTTACCCATTCAGGGTATCAAATGCAGGTAATTTCCAAGAATATGTGTGATACCTACAAATAGGTTATAAGGATTAGGGAAGGTTCTAGAACTTTGAATTCTGAACTATGAATCTGGAAGATAAATGCCTACAAATATACATAAGTCTGAGTGTGGGGCTGCCACATTTCCTGGATGGATCACAGAGTAAAAAATGAGGAAGAGGTTTCTACTTCAGGGAGAACTTTTGAAAACTTATGAAAATAAAGTCATTAATGCTACTTATGGTGATCTGAGCCCCACATGGATTGTGGGAAAGCTTGGACTTTGGTTTTAGGTTTTCCTTTTAAATGTGCCAAGGAATTCCATTTTTATGGCTTAAATCATGTCCTATCGTGTATAATTTCTTACTTTTTACACATCTTTTGGCAAGAACATAGTTTAAGAGTTACTGATTTGTAGGTGCAAGCTTAATAGTTTTATAGACTTTCTTTTTGGGGGGTGTAATCTATGAAGAAGGTGTAAATTTTTTTGTAAAGTTTTTTTTTTTTGGTGTTTTTGATCTACTAAGCCCCTTCTCCATGATTCAATGGCAACTTGTAATGAGAACATTAACCACAAACAGATACAACTTTTTTCTGCCATATGAATGTCAGAACATTTACACAAGTGATGCTAACTTGTAGTTGAGAGCACTGTGCCAACTTTTAAGTTGTTTTGGGGGTAATTCTGGCTTACTAATACAGAATCATAATCTATGTGAGATCTGTGCTAATGCTCATTTTTTAGTTTTAGGCTAAAATTAGAAAACCACAAGGTCATGTTAGAACCATTTAGTGACATTCAAGATAGCTCTTCCAAGATGATGGAGAAAGTTGAAATGGGAAATTGTGAAATAATTGACAGTTTCTACCCAGAACCTTCAAGTTGCGCCACTAAGGAGATACCTGCACAGAGAACTTCATATTCCAATGAGACATTTCCTTTTCCTGTTGGTATTAATTTTGGACGAGCACCATAGGCAGTAACCCTACCTGTCAGTGACAATGATAATTTTTTGTATAAATTTGTAGGTTAGAGGGAAATAAGAAGCAATTTCTGAGGTGGAACAAGGCAGTGTATGTGTGTGTGTGTATGTTTGTGGGTGTAGGGATAGGTCTAAACAGTACCTAATGAATATTTGATAGAAGGCAGTAGTCTTTCAGCTGACTACTATTGCTCAATAATGTTGCACAATTAGTGCTTGATAACATTAAAGAAATAGGCTTCTAATACTTATTTCTTATGTTCAGGGACTAACAATTGGTTTCTCAAAGCACTATTCAGGTATTGTAAAAAATGTGTTTCCTTCTCCTTCTAGAGGTGGACCAGAGTTAGGGCAGGTCTGGGTAAATTCAGAGACTGCTTTAAACCCATGGTCACTCTTGACTTACCACACTCCCTGTCCTCTACCACTCCCAACTCTAACTCACCTGTGTTATGTAGGTCCTTTTGAAAGGATCCCCCCTTATTCTCAGAGATGCAGAGTCTTTATTATGCTTATTTTTCCTTAGAAAACCAGTTCTTTTTCATGTATAGTATGTAGTGCCAGAAAGTAAGAAATACCATGCTTTCCACAGAGGCGCATGCGTTCTGTCAATCAAACACAAATAACCACTTCAATAACCCATAATTATCACTGACAGTATAGTTCACACTTAACGTGTAATCATCACAGACACTGTTTTCATAATTAGCCCCCTGACTAACCTGGGCAAGAAGTATGACAATGGAGAGGGGTGTGTTGTGTAGACCAGTTGCCAATGCTATAGGCAAGTTGATCCACCCCTTCTTGGTCCAGAGAGGAAGATTGTAACTCCTCCCATCCCCCCACTAATAAAACATGCGTCTGCAAGTGTTCAGATCGATCATGACTGTCAGTGCCTAAAGAATAGTCATCTCTGGTTGTCTTTGGAGTGAGAGTATTCCCACAGTGCAAAGTTAATGCAGCAAATCACAGGATGTGTGGCCAATTTGGAAAAGAGAATAAAAGAATCCAAGTTGTAAATTCTTGTTCCTTTAGAGCAACAAGTTAGTTTTAAATGTATAGACATCATCTTGGATAAGGTTCCCAGAACCTCCTGGGTTGAGAATCACTTCTAATGGGAGATATATTCAGGTTGGAGTCATTTTGCCCTGGTGACCATCAGCATAGGGAGCACTGGGCTGACAAGAAGACTGTGGATAAAGGCTATGGAAGTAAATGGCTAGTTAAGCCTGAACCATGTGTTCTCATCTCTGACACCATCTCTCAGGGCTCCCTGTGATTTAGAACACATTCCTGCAGAGTATGAATGTAGGTTTCCCCCAGGAACCTCCGTCTCTATCTATACCCTCTTGGACTGCTTCTTCCTCCACATGTAAACAAAATTCTTTGCTTTTTTCTCTCTTCCTCTCATTAGTGTATATGTACTTAGCTGCCAACTAGCCCTGTTCTGGGTAGTAGGGACACAAAGATGACAGGGCACAGCCTCTGCCCACAAGGAGTTCATATGAGGGACACAGACAGGTAAACAAGTAATGTCAATACACAATCAAAAAAGCTATAAAAGAGACAGAGACAAGGCATCGAGTAATGTGGAGGCACAGCAGGGACATGACAGCTTCTTCTGGGACACTTAAGGTGGAGGGATAGCTTTGCAGAAGAGTTGATGCTTGAGATGCATCATGGAGGATGAGTAGAAGTATGCCAGACAGAGAATGAGGAAAATTAAGGTGCTTATTTGGCGAATTTAGATTTTATTGTGTAGACAACACAAATCCATTTAAGCAGCGGGGTATGTGGTTAGAAAATTAGAAAGATAACTCTAGCAGTAGTTTGGGGGGGTACCTCTAGAGACTCTAAGAGAAGGAGACATGAGAAGGAAGATTTCATACTCTGGTAGGCAAAAGTGAGGACCTGAAATAAGGTAATAATTCTACGTATATATGAGAAAGTGGACAACGTATATCTGAGAGGTGGAATTGACAGGTGTTGGTGAGGGATAGGATTTGCGATTCCATGGCTTTCAACTCATGTATCTGGGTAAATGTTGTACTTTGTCATTCAACAAATACTTTTGAAACACCTGACATGTGTAACACATAAAGATAATCAAGATGAAATAACTATCCTTAAGATACTAGTTTTAGCTGGGCACAAGAATCATTTGGGAGGTTTTAGAAATTCTAGTGCCCAGGCTGCACCTCAGACCAATTAAATTAGATTCTCAGAGGGTGGGCTGTGTTTGTGGGGGGAGTGGGATCCAGCATTAGTAGTTTTGAAAGTTCTCCAGGTTGTTCCAAAGTGTAGCCAGAGCTCTGAGGAATCACAGGTGAGTCAACATAACATTGTAAAACAGTGTGATAAAAGCTTGGGACACATTCCTCTGGCAATAGGGAGAAAGACCATCTAGGTTTGCTTTCCAGCTCAGGGCAGCCATCCTAGAGAAGGGGCTGCTTTAGCCGAAACTAGGAGAATGGAGTATTATTTACAGGAGTTGAAGTGGGGTGGGCATTCTGCTCCATGGAGCAGTCCTTGCAAAGGAATATGCCAATATAGAGACTAGTTGATGAGGAGCACAGTGAGGGAAGAGGAAGGGCACAACACATTCCATGGGACATCCAGAAAGAAAGGTCAGCATCAGTTGGATCTATGAATCTGGAGTTCAGAAGTGAGATCTGAAGGTACAGTTTTAGGAGACTCAGGTTCATGGTTGAAGCAGTGGAAGTGGACATGTACAAGATAACTCAGGAATAGTGTGTGCAGCGTGTGCAGCCCTAATGAACACTGACACTTACTTGGGGGCCAGTTAGAGAGAAGAAGCCAGGAGGGAATGCATTTCTCTTTGAAGATGTCTTCCATTCGACAAGACTTGTTCATCTCCCTATGATTAATTCTAATCTAGTTATTGTCGGATATTAACCACTGCATAATTCTAAGTTCTCATTATACATGTGAATGGGAAAATTGCCAGCAAAGGCCATTCACTTATTATTACTATTATTTCCTTTATGAAGAGAGTATCATTTGTTCAGACAAAGTCTAAACAAGACACTAGGGGTGTATACCTTCCTTGCCTCTAGGAGCTTGTAAATGTCAAACCATAAAATATAAACATTTTCCTTAACCACCAATTGAGAAAGCTGAAGTTACTCCATGTATAAAGTATCTCTTTTCTTAAATCTTTGTCCTTGTTTTCAGTCTTTATTTCCATTAGTTACTATCTTTCCTGTAGTTTTTCTCTTGGGAAATAAATTCTAGAAGAGTAAATGGAGAAAAATGGAGTTAAGAAGGAGAGAGATTTTTTGAGTGTAGGAGGTGCTTTCTGATTAATTGAAAGACATATATTAAAGATCAACTATTTGTTCAATAGAGTATGAATTCCTTGATGGAAGGGAAGCAGTTACATTCACTATTGAATGCCTAGTCCAGTGTCTGGCACATAGTTTATGCTCAATAAATGTTTGTTAAGTAAATGAATTTAAAAAATGCAAGCTGGCCTGGTCTGTACTTTGAGCACAGAGGGAAAGACAAATCTAACACAGAAGTTGTTTTCAGGCATTTTTGTAGTCTAAGAGGTTGGGTCTCAGAAGAGTCTCAGAAGTCTCCAAACTGTTATAATACAGGTTGGGGCATAATGAATTCCTTGTGGTCATTACAAGCTCACTTACAGGGATTTAGAGAAGGGAAAGTGTATATCAGAGTGGGTGGGGTTAGGGGCAAAGCTCAAGAATATATGACAGAGGAGGAAGGGATTAAGATGGTCCTTAAAAGATCAATGGGACTCTGGCAAGTAGGAAAGGATCAGGGAAGAAATGCCTTGAATGAAGGCTGCAGGTTATCCATGTAAGATATATGAAAAACTCGGTGGGACGTAAGGGAAGACAGGTGGGTTATGGAAGACTCTACCTGCTTTCCCTGAACACATCATGATCCATCACTGCTTGAGCAGCAGTAGCCCTGAGCACCATTCAGTCCTTCACAGGTAAAGGCATGTCCCCTAGAGATGAACCACCCAGTCCCAAATGGACAAAGAAGAAAAGAGGGAACTTGCATGGTAATCCCTTCATGCTTCTCACCAAAGTACCCTTTCCCCTCCCCTGCCTGTCCTATTGAGTCCTGAGGGAGACTGCACAGGGCTTCTTCCTTCTGGGTGAGGAGGGAGGGCAAGGAGGAAGGGTTGTGTGTAACATGTAGGTATCACTGCCCTTTAATACTGTGAGCTCCTGGCATGGAGGAATTGTCTCTTTTAGCCCTACTAATGTCCCCCCGCCCCCGGCCCCTCACCAGAGTCTAACATATGGAAGAACTTCATTAATATTTGATGAATGAATGTGTGTGAATAAAGTTCAATAAACCTTTATATTTCACTTTTGGAGTCCATGTATAATGAGGTTAAAGAGGGCTTCTCTTAGGTGCAGGATTTATTTCTGAGAAGCAAAAATGCTGCCACGTCTGGCCAGGGTGACTTGCATGGCATGAAGCACGGCCAGGGATGGGACTACAGGTGTGAGCCAGGCAGGGTTCGGTGTTCTGTGTTCATTTCAACTACCCTGAAAGCTGTATCCAGTGATGACAAATTTAGCTCAGTCTTCCACCTAAGAGCTTTAAACACATTTTCAAAATTGTTCTTATTTATTCAACATTTCTTCAAAGCTGATTGTACCTTTAAAAAGTTAATTTAGGGGGCGCCTGGGTGGCGCAGTCGGTTAAGCGTCCGACTTCAGCCAGGTCACCATCTCGCGGTCCGTGAGTTCGAGCCCCGCATCAGGCTCTGGGCTGATGGCTCAGAGCCTGGAGCCTGTTTCCGATTCTGTGTCTCCCTCTCTCTCTGCCCCTCCCCCGTTCATGCTCTGTCTCTCTCTGTCCCAAAAATAAATAAACGTTGAAAAAAAAATTAAAAAAAAAAAAAGTTAATTTAGGGGCTCCCGGGTGGCTCAGTCAGTTGAGTGTCTGACTCTCAGTTTCAGCTCCAGTCATCATTTTGCGGTTTGTGAGTTTGAGCTCTGCACCAGGCTCCATGCTGACAGTGCAGAGCCTGCTTGCAGTTCTCTCTCTCTCTCTCTCTCTGCTCCTCCCCTACTTGTGCTTTCTCTCTCTCAAAATAAATAAATAAACTTAAAAAAAGGTTTAAAAAAATAATTTAAAGTTTCTGTATATTAACATAAGGACTTTAAAAATTTTTGATCTTTTATCAATGAGTAGCTACTACTTCTCATATTTAGTATGATTTTTAGTATTAGTACTTTATTTTATTTTTATTTTTGTTTTTATTTTTATTTTATTTTTTATTTTTTAAAATTTACATCCAAATTAATTAACATATAGTGAAGCAATGATTTCAGGAGTAGATTCCTTAATGCCCCTTTCCCATTTAGCTCATCCCCCCTCCCACCACCCCTCCAGCAACCCTCAGTTTGTTCTCCATATTTATGAGTCTGTTTTGTCCCCCTCCCTGTTTTTATATTATTTTTGTTTCCCTTCCCTTATGTTCATCTGTTTTGTCTCTTAAAGTCCTCATATGAGTGAAGTCATATGATTTGTGTCTTTCTCTGACTAATTTCACTTAGCATAATACCCTCCAGTTGCATCCACATAGTTGCAAATGGCAAGATTTCATTCTTTTTGATTGCCAAGTAATACTCCATTGTATATATATACCACATTTTCATTATCCATTCGTCCATCGATGGACATTTGGTCTCTTTCCATACTTTGGCTATTGTTGATAGTGCTGCTATAAACATGGGGGTGCATGTGTCCCTTTGAAACAGCACACCTGTATCCCATGGATAAATGCCTAGTAGTGCAATTGCTGGGTCATAGGGTAGTTCTATTTTTAGTTTTTTGAGGAACCTCCATACTGTTTCCAGAGTAGCTGCACCATCTTGTATTGCCACCAACAATGCAAAAGAGATCTTCTTTCTCCGTATCCTCGCCAACATCTGTTGTTGCCTGAGTTGTTAATGTTGGCCATTCAGACAGGTATAAGGTGGTATCTCATTGTGGTTTTGATTTGTATTTCCCTGATGATGAGTGATGTTGAGCATTTTTTCATGTGTCGGTTGGCCATCTGGATGTCTTCAATCAGAAAAACTAAAAGGCAACCAATAGAATGAGAGAAGATATTTGCAAGTGACATATTAGATAAAGGGTTAGTATCCAAAATCTACAAAGAACTTATCAAACTCAACACCCGAAAAACAAATAATCCAGTGAATGGGCAAAAGACATGAATAGACACTTCTCCAAAGTATTAGTACTTTAATTCTTTTAATTCCTGAAAGAAGATAGCATGGGAACTTTAATTATTTTAAACCTCATTCATTCAGAATCTACTCATTTGTAATACATAAGGTATAAAATATAATTATTCAAATACATTTCTAACCATATTGCTACCCTAAGGATGGCCAGGCATATTCTACTCAACAGGGTGGCAAGCAAACTGATTTGGGGGTGTGTGTTGGTGCTCTGAATACTAACAGCGAAAGTGGTAGCAAATGAGTCTTCTCTTTTGTTAGATCAGCTCCAGGCCCTTTTGAGATAGGGGTGTCCACACTTGGGCACAGTGTACCCTTCAGATCTGTGTTGTGGGGTGGGGGCAGAGCAGTTGGGAAGGCCTGCTTTCTGGTCTGCAGCATTGGCCTCTCTAGGACTTCCATCCCAGGCCCCTGGACGGATGGCATAGTCTGGAAGTGGAGGCTTGGGGGCATTTCTCCCAAGGCGACACTGCAGTCACATTTGGCCAGACTAGCAAAATCTTCATGAGTATGAAGGCAGCTGAGACATGTCTCCTTCCTTCCACTGACACCCACCACAAGGGAGGTGGGGAATAAGAGCAAGATTGCTAATCCCTATTCTGATAGAGAATGTGCTTTCCTTTCAGCCTGATTCTGTGGAATAACATTGTATTTCTTTAAAGGCTTATAATAATTTTAAAGTCAGGTTGACCTCCCCAACCATGGTGAATAATAGCCCTTGTTAAAACTTAAATGATGTATTTATTGTCTTCACTGCAGAGAAGACGCATTCACAACTGTAGTTGAATTTTTCACCTGTTCTTTTGGTATTGCCTCTGGAGGTCTTTGAACTTTTCTTTCCAAAATTACCTTAGAACCAAGGTAGAAACTCATCTAAGGAGAGAGGAAGTCCCACATCTAATGAGGGGTAACATGAACAGAATGGAATCTTCTGTTGCCAGGATGAGACTCATGAGGGTCTGCTGATATGATTTGCTTTATGGCCCAAGACAGTTTTCAGATCTGTGTTTCTTTTAATGCTATTCTAGGGTAGAGATTTATTTGCAAATGTTTTTATTGGATTCTCCCAAGAGCCATCTGATAAACTTAAAAGTACTAACATTTCTCTGGTTATAAAACAAGTGTCAGAATGTTTATTCATTTATTTTCTCAGTGTTATTTCTGCTCTGTTTCCTAGCCCTGTTTCCCCCTTAATTCAGGAAAGGAATTCAGAATCTCATAATCAAGTATTTATTATTAATAGAAAAATAAACATCTTTTTAAAAATTACTTTTTATATTTATTTATTTTTGAGAGAGAGAGAGAAAGAGACAGAGCACGAGCAGGGGAGGGGCAGAGAGAGAGGGAGACACAGGATCCAAAGCAGGCTCCAGGCTTTGAGCTGTCAGCACAGAGTCTGACACGGGGCTCAAACCCATGAACTATGAGATCATGACCTGAGCCACAGTTGGATGCATAACCAATTGAGCCACCCAGGCACCGCAGGAAAACAAACATCTTGAAAATGTCTCCCAAATCTGACCAACATCATTTGAGTAATGTGGATGGCAGTGGACTCTTAACTCAGATTTCTCAATTATTAAAGCTTGTGGTGTATCACAGAAGAAGTGTTTTGAATTTAATTTTATATGGATGAGGCAATTAAGATTTGGGGAGATCAATTGATTTGCTGAAGGTGATTAGATATATAGCTGTTGAATTTTCGTGTGTGTGTGTGTGTGTGCACGCACGCATGTGCGCGTGTGTGTGTTTTAAGGCTCCAGATGGAAGAGAACACGTAGGCCTTCTCATTTTTCATCCATGAATAGTCTCTCATAATCCACGATTGTTTCTCATTCTCTTTCCTCCTACCACATGCCACAGGGATTTTCCTGCCCTTACCTTTACATCTGAGCCCCCAAGGAATGCCTCTCATCCCATTTGGAGGCCACGGCTCCCAAACATGCTGTTTTGCTGCTTTCTTTAGTTACTGACAAACAGTCCATGTGGGCGTCACAGGGATATCTATTTCTCAAAATTATAACCTCTGTTACATCAAGGGACTGAGAGGCATTTTATAAAACCTTCCAAAATTGGTTAGATTGGTGATCACTATGATCACCAGCTCTATTCATTGCAATCTTGAACTGTTCCTCAGTAATATGAAAACCCTTTCAAGCCTGTTTGTCATTCATGACAATAGCAGACTCTTCTTGGGGAGAAATGGGACTTTCTGCTTTTAGGCTTAGGACTTCCTTAAACCTTGCCTCCTGGGTTTCCTGATACATTTTTTTTTCCATCAGGGAAAATATTTCAACAGTGTTCCATCTTTTTGTTTTGTTTTGTTTTGTTTTGTTTTGTTGTTTTGTGAGGGGACTGCATGGGCATTCATGTGACTGGTTTGCTAAGGCCACCGTGCATTCTTCAGTGAGAGAACTCCCAGTGTCCAGTTTCCTCCCACTGGCCTAAAACAACATAGATCTTCATTTTGGGGTTAGAACTTTTCCCTGGGATTGTGGCATATTTCTGAGCCATATAATTCATGTTCACTAAAGGAGAAAGTCTCCTCCCCCAGTGGGAGGCTCTGGACGATATCTCAGTTAGGCAGCATTTGCTGATTTTAATCCTGATGTTCCTGCCATGAGGTTTCTGAGGGTGTCCTGGAGAGATGTTTAATATCTTCCCAGGTACCCACTGTGATTTTGCTTCTGAGCACTGCCATGAAACGGCTCTCTTGACTTCTGATATCTGTAAACTCTCCTGGTACCTCCACTGCCTCAAATTCTCTCTGAGGAGTCATCCTCTCCCCTCCCCTAGTCTGTGTGACATAGTTGGTGTGGGGCATTATTTGAGTCTTGAGTCAAGCTATGTGAAAAATTGATTTTCTCTATTACAGCAACCCATAAGTGATCTTGCTTAATGTGGTTTGGTCACTTGTACCCAGAACCCTGTCTGATAGACTCAAATGGTAGTCAAGAACATGTCTATTCATGTCTTCTGCCCATATAGGAGTGCTGATGCATAGGGGCACATGTACCCCAATGTTTATAGCAGTGCTTTCAACAATAGCCAAATTATGGAAAGAGCCTAAATGTCCATCAACTGATGAATGGGTAAAGAAGATGTGGTTTATATATACAATGTAATACTGCTTGGCAATGAGAAAGAATGAAATCCTGCCATTTGCAGCAACGTGGATGGAACTGGAGGGTATTACGCTAACTGAAATAAGTCAGAGAAAGACAGATACCATATGCTTTTACTCATATGGGGATCTTGAGAAACTTAACAGAAGACCATGGGGGAAGGGAAGGGGAAAAAAAGTAACAAGCAGAGAGGGAAGGAAGCAAACCATAAGAGACTCTTAAATACAGAGAACTGAAGGTTGATGGGGGGTGGGAGGGAGGGGAAAGTGGGTAATGGGCATTGAGGAGTGCACCTGTTGGGATGAGCACTGGGTGTTGTATGGAAGCCAATTTGACAATAAATTATATTAAATAAATTCATTAGTTAAAAAAAAGAACTAGAGTGTGTGTGTGTGTGTGTGTGTGTGTGTGTGTGTGTGTGTGCTTTTCTTCAGCAATAGAAAAAAGATGAGGGACTCACCCATTCTAAAAATGCTCATCAGTACACTAAAAAATTATTTAGAACGACAAAATATGATTAGTAAATTAAAAAAACCTTATGAGAAAATAGAAAATAGGAAAGAAAAAGAAATAGAAAGCAACAAAGACTTCTATGTACACAGGTCACTTACAGTCACAGCAAAAGTTCAGCTTTTACTTATTTGTATCATTTAATTACTCCGTTCCAGGTCATGTCCACAGTTTGACCCTTTCTATATCAACTATTGAATAATTTGGTACAAAATATTAGTTTGGTGTTTTAAATAGACTTTGTTTTGAAATGTGGTTAGTTCTTTGACCTTGACCAAGTTTCTTCAGCTCACTTGTTATGTTATAGCACATGTGAAGTGCCTATACTGGGGGCTGGGATAAAGCAGGAAGTCAAAAGTTAGAGTAGCTGCTATTTATTATCACCACACTTATTCAGACTACTTGCTAGAAGCATGAGTGTCTCTCCAGGTTTTCCTCTTTTCGTGGGTCCCAATCAGGGCACTGAGGCCTCTGGCCTCAGCCTCCTCCTGTCACTGGTCTGTCCTGATCATGTGGAGGTTTCGCTGCCTTTTGTATTGATTGTAACTACCAGCAAAGTGGCCACTCCAGAAAATCTGTATTTCTCCTCATTAGTTATGTCTGGGCTTCTGATTTTTATTATAAACAAGGGAGAACATAAAATGTAGTTAGTTAAGACAGAGCTCAGTGATGAAGCAACAGGAAATGATGGAAGTGACTCCCCTCTATGTAAACAGTTATGTCCATAATCCTGCTGACCAATATTAAAAAATCTGAAATCGCCCAATGGTTAACTATGATTTTATTATATGCTACTCTGAGGGTGGCAAATATATGACTTCAGTGAGGCCATTTTCCAAATCAGTTGTAGCCTGTTTCTCACTGAGCCTTAGCTTGGCCTCAGAGTCCTTCTCAATGCAAAGCACTGGCAGGTGCTGATAATGGGTGGGGTGTTAGTACCTAAGCTGTCAACTTTCTCCTCTTCATCCCTGGGCTTCTGCATTTTTGAGATTTTATTATTGAAGTTGCTTACATATTTTAAATGCAAATGCTCTAACACATATTTTGGTGGTGGTTGGGGGATACTTCTGGACTTTGCTTTTTTTTTTTAATTTTAAAGTTTATTTATTTATTTTGAGAGAGAGAAAGAAAGAGCACAAGCAGGGGAGGGACAGACAGAGATGGGGAGAGAGAGAATCCCAAGCAGGCTCCGCACTGTCAGCACAGAGCCCAGTGAGGGGCTTGAACTCACAAACTGCAAGATCATGACCTGAGCTGAAACCAAGAGTCAGCCTCTTAACGGACTGAGCCACCCAGGTGCCCCTGGACTTTGCATTTTTAAGTGGGGATTTAGGCGCTGAAGATAAAGATTCTGACTGAAGGAGAAGAACAACCAGAGTTGAGAATGGTGGAGGTCCAGAGAAGACCTGAGCGCTGTGCTAGGGGGATGAAGGAAATTGACATGGAGAAAATTCTGGCTCCTCAGTGTTCTCCAGAGGGCCAGAGAAAACTGTCTTGGAGTTTGGGAACAGTTTTGTTGATGTGTTGACAGCTAAGGTTAGAGTGGCATTTCCTTTTGAAAATCCCAAGTGTGTAGAAAATGAACACTTGCCGAATATTTCAGTTTCGGTTTAGCTCCTGCATAACCAAAGTGTATGTGTGCGTGTGTGCACGCACGCGTTATGTTTTGTTTGTTTTTGGCTATGTGGAGTCCATTGTATCTTAAGAGGGGAAATACGACAAGACAGAAGAAATGATGCAGCAAGGAGCAGACAAGCATGACAGTAGTTTTATATTTGTTTTATGCACGAGCAGTAGACAGAGTCCGGCATATTTGGTTGATGGGGAGAACAAATGTGGGAGAGGGGGATACAATGCAATTGATGCTCTCAGACTTTGGCACCATCTCCCACCTCGTGACAGCCATTTGGGGTTGGGTAAAAATTCTAGAAAATAAGGGTAGATGGTCACTAAAAGCCATCTAGAACCTCAAACGTTCCAAATAGGTGAGGTAAGCATTAGGTGGGGACATTTTCACTTAAGCCATAAAATCACCAAGTTACCAAACAAGTACATTAGGTGGGAATATAAAAATACTAGTTAACATTTCATCACCTATTTTAATAAATATACATCTGACTTTGTTATTGTTGTCTTCATTCTCCAGGCTCAGAGGTTTTGGGTAGCTTGCCCAAAGTCATCATCTTGTCCGTGACCAAGCTTTGATGAAAAGTGGGTCTGACCCATATAGAGGAGAAACTCAACCACTCAGCCATGCTGCCTTAAGAAATGAATCAACATAGTAGTTGTTACACACGCACACACACCGAAGTAGGAGATGATAGCTGAAATAATATAAAAACATACCTTTTAAGATCGTATCTGTTGTGTAGAGCAAATGCCACACTTTCTAAAGTGTATTGTTTCATTAGAACACATGGATAAAGGGCTAGCTTGTTGGTAGAAAAACAGTTGAGTTTCTCTGTTGCTAAAATTCATTTGTGCTACTTAGGTCATAGTGATTGTATGTGGCAGGGGATACACTAAAACTCTTTCTTCTGGATGACATCATTGATGGGAATGCCATTCTCAGACAAACTCACCAGGTGTAAGTTTTGATGTTCTCGGAACAGATAGCTTGCAAAACGTGAAGAGTAGTTTGCTTGTGAGAGGGGTGGTTATGGTAACCCTCAGACTGTATGTCACTTGTACAAAGTGTTAGAGGCAACCATGCATCTTAGGGGAGCTGGAAGAGTTTTTTAAAAGGGTATCTGTACCCTCTATTAATAATCTCTTTAAAAATCCTGTCTTAGTAAAGCAAAGTGTTTTCTCCAAAAAAATTAAAAAAATGAGGATAGGAGCACATGTGTGTCCTAGATCCTTCTTAAATGAACTCACTTTGCAGAATGTCTGTCTCTTCAGCAAGTATAGGTAGCATTAGTGAGGATAGTCTGTCATGAGGCATGGTGGGCAGGTGACAACATGTAACACTTCTGGGTTCTGACAGTCATGGAAGACACAGGATCCAGACAGGAGTCAGGACTTGCAGCAAGCAGGTGTGAGGCTTCTCTAAACCTCGGGATGCAGCCCGACTTTGGTGACAGAATGGGCCAGAACCACGGACAATGGCAGCAAGGAGATTTGAGCCCAGGTCTGAAGAGGTGAAATACCCTACAGGAAGGACCACCTTGTGTCTTCAGAGAATTCTGGCTGACAGCTGGGGTCTGTGGGCGGTACTCTGGAGCAGTGATTGCATGTGCTGTCTTACAGAAGCCACTTCCTGCCACGTCTTCTCCCCAAACGATACCCCCCAAGTGAGAGGCAAGCCACTAACATTACGGATTCCTTAAGAACCATAACATTTGCCCCTCCTCTATGGTAATTCACAGAATATGTCATCAGTTTAATTTAGATGGAAAAAACCTTAAAGCAACCCTTTTCATTGTTTGCTCTGGTTATGTATTAATATGTACTGCACAGTCAGCTAGTGTGTGTGTGTGTGTGTGTGTGTGTGTGTGTGTGTGTATAAACACATGTTAATACAAATATATGATCTCATTTAATCCGGGTAACTTTATAAAATGATATACATATATAGTATATATGTATATATCTCTGTATATCTATTTCTTTACATATATAATACCTTTATAAAATAGCATGTCTATTTTATAAAAGAGAAAACTGGGACACAGAGAAATTGACTGATGAGTGTAAAATGTTGTAGCTAATGAGACACACAGTCTGGATAAGAACACAGCCTTCTGACTGTGAGTCCAGGATCCTTTGGATTCTCCCACCACCCCTGCCCCCCCAGTTTTGACTCCATGTGAAGCCTACTGACTGCCCTAGGCATGCTTGAGTCAGGACTTTCCTGGGATATTTAGCCACCTGGCACAAGTTCTCAAAATAAGAGAGTGACAGTGCCACATCAATGCATGCAAAAAGAATACCCACACCCATCGTGTCTGATTGCACTGTGCTTGACTTCATTTTTATAGGACTTGGGTTAGGCTTTCATTAGCACACCTTTCACAGTGGGGGAGTTTAGTCAACTGCTCAACAACATATGAGGCTGTCTGGTGTGGTGGAGAGAATGGGGAGCTAAGCTGGTTTGAATCCTGGCTTGAATGAGTGCTTATGTGACACTTAAGTGTCCTTTGCAAATTACTTTGTGAACTTGATTTCCTAATCTGTGAAATGAGGATGGCAGTACTTTTCAGAGTTGTCCTAAGGTGCTTGGCATGGTGGCTGGTGATTAGTTGGTACTATTATTACTGTTATCAGAGGCACAAGTGGCCCAAGAAGTAGAAGGAAAGACCCACTCTCAGGGTCTCAAGGACCAATATTTAGGGACCAGAATGTCAAGGATCTGAGTGTTTCTTTGTCTCTCCTTCCCTGTAAAGCCTCTAGTTCTCTCTGCCTACCTTTCCATTTTGCTGATTGGATTGTTGGGGAGGGGAAATGGCTGTGAGGCTCTAAAGAGGTTGTCTGAGTTCCCCTGCTGTTCCAGGCCTCCCAGTGATTGCACATCAGCTGTGTGGGCACTTGAGGAGCCGGTGGCTATCCTGGGAAGATTTGGGCAGTGGCTTATGGGTTACCCCCCACCGCTTGGGACTCAGGGTAGGGGACCAGCTTTGACGTTTCCTGGTGTACTGTGGCTGGGAGACAGCAGAGGGCACCTCTCACTCACGCTGGGAATGCAAACAGACACCCCCCTCCCTCTCCCTCCCCAGTCCCAGAAAGCATGGAGATAGATATTATGAAGTAACTCGTCCCCTGTGGAGGCCACAGGGACTGCTGCTCCCTCCACAACCCTTGCCTTGCCTTAAAACGCGACATTTGTTTCATCCCCATGTGTTCTTGACTCCACCACATCCCATGTCTGCTGGGGACAGCCCGTTGGTCTTTCCCTACTTCTGAGTGAAGAGGGAGCTTTGGACTCGGAGGGGGTTGTTTCCCCAGGAAGCCTGGGGACTGCCTGCAGTAACTCCTCCAGGCCTTTGTTGAGAGAGGCCTCCAGTCGTGTGTGGAACTTTGGTTTATTAAATCTGATGAGTTCTATATTTCTGCCACATGTCACAGATCACCCACGTTGACTGAGCCCTGCCAGAGCTGGGCTGCTGTTACCCTGAAATGAAGCCAGATTTTTTAAGTGGGTGGGGGTAATTCCAGTTTGGTGCAGTAAATTATATGGTTCTGCTTGATTTGCTTTGCTCTGGGCTGGGAGAACTCATGATGGAACATATCTTGCAATTTGTGTGTGGGGGGGGGGTGGAGCAGAGGGGAGGGGGAGGAGAGCTGGGACAGGGGAGGGGAGAAGGCTGAAGGGGTGAAGGAGAGGGGAGCAGGGGAAGGGGGAGGGAAAAAGGGGGAAGGGGTGGAGGAGAGGGGTATGGGGGGGGAAGCGGGGAAGGAAGAGAGAGAATTGTAATTTCTATAGTGAGTGGGTTGAACAGCAGATACATGCATAGCCCCCGGCTTTTCTTTTCCATCTTCCCCAACTCAGGCACTCCTTTCTATTTTAGGCTTTCAAAATTCACTGGCTTTCTAAAATTCCAGGAAGAAACTTGGAGACTCAAGTTACCCATGAAAGGTAACAATTCCTTGTACTCCCATATACTTCTGTGTCACGGAAGGAAGCTCTGGGGACTTAGAATACCAAGGAATATGCTCTTTAGAAGTTGATTTTTCTATCAGGAGGTTTTGAAGGAGGAGGCTGGAGGTCTGGGATTACCACTGGTTCAGCCCACAATTAAGTATGGTTAGTGTCTGGGAAGAGGAGTATAGAATGACATAGATAAGGGGAAAAAAAGGTTTAAACGTCATCTTTTGCTCAATTAAATGGGAGATTAGAATAATCTGAACTTTAGGGGCAGGGGATGAGTATAGAAAACATATTATGGGGGAGTCCAGAGAAGACTAAAGTTGAGAATCTGCTTTCAAATTCTGACTCTATGCTATGCCTAGTCTTTCTTTGTTAATCTGTAAAAGTGGGGATAAAATCCACCTGTCAGGATTACCATGAGGTTAGGTGAGAAAATGTGGGTGAATTCTATTGTAACACCAAGACAGCTCAGTAAACATTATTTATTTATTTATTTTTTACTATCAACACAGTCCTGAGGGTGGATGCAGGCTGTTGTCACGGAACAAGATCCTTTTGTCTTCTGTGACTTGGAAGGGGGCAGGGCCGAGCAGTCAGACCCAACAGTGTGACTTTCCTGGACTTGTAGTTCAATAGAAAGGCCTGTGGTTCTAAGAAGAATTTTTGTAGAGAACTAAGAATCACATTTTGAAGACACTCTGTATTTATAAATGTGCCCTTCATTTATTTCCAAAACAAATAGGTTTACGTAAGCCCATGACTGTTCTTTATTCAGGATCACTCTGCATACAGTGCCAGGTTTGGAAACTTACAAATAGTTTTAAAAAATTTTTCAGTGAGATCCAGAAAGCATCAGAAAAATTCCTTTTTTTTTTATTTATATATGAAATTTATTGTCAAATTGGTTTCCATACAACACCCAGTGCTCATCCCAAAAGGTGCCCTCCTCAATACCCATCACCCACCCTCTCCTCCCTCCCACCCCCCATCAACCCTCAGTTTGCTCTCAGTTCTCAACAGTCTCTTATGCTTTGGCTCTCTCCCACTCTAACCTCTTTTTTTTTTTTTTCCTTCCCCTCCCCCATGGGTTCCTGTTAAGTTTCTCAGGATCCACATAAGAGTGAAACCATATGGTATCTGTCTTTCTCTGTATGGCTTATTTCACTTAGCATCACACTCTCCAGTTCCATCCACGTTGCTACAAAAGGCCATATTTCATTTTTTCTCATTGCCACGTAGTATTCCATTGTGTATATAAACCACAATTTCTTTATCCATTCATCAGTTGATGGACATTTAGGCTCTTTCCATAATTTGGCTATTGTTGAGAGTGCTGCTATGAACATTGGGGTACAAGTGCCCCTATGCATCAGTACTCCTGTGTCCCTTGGATAAATTCCTAGCAGTGCTATTGCTGGGTCATAGGGTAGGTCTATTTTTAATTTTCTGAGGAACCTCCACACTGCTTTCCAGAGCGGCTGCACCAATTTGCATTCCCACCAACAGTGCAAGAGGGTTCCCGTTTCTCCACATCCTCTCCAGCATCTAGAGTCTCCTGATTTGTTCATTTTGGCCACTCTGACTGGCGTGAGGTGATACCTGAGTGTGGTTTTGATTTGTATTTCCCTGATAAGGAGCGACGCTGAACATCTTTTCATGTGCCTGTTGGCCATCCGGATGTCTTCTTTAGAGAAGTGTCTATTCATGTTTTCTGCCCATTTCTTCACTGGGTTATTTGCTTTTCGGGTGTGGAGTTTGGTGAGCTCTTTATAGATTTTGGATACTAGCCCTTTGTCCGATATGTCATTTGCAAATATCTTTTCCCATTCCGTTGGTTGCCTTTTAGTTTTGTTGGTTGTTTCCTTTGCTGTGCAGAAGCTTTTTATCTTCATAAGGTCCCAGTAATTCACTTTTGCTTTTAATTCCCTTGCCTTTGGGAATGTGTCGAGTAAGAGATTGCTACGGCTGAGGTCAGAGAGGTCTTTTCCTGCTTTCTCCTCTAGGGTTTTGATGGTTTCCTGTCTCACATTCAGGTCCTTTATCCATTTTGAGTTTATTTTTGTGAATGGTGTGAGAAAGTGGTCTAGTTTCAACCTTCTGCATGTTGCTGTCCAGTTCTCCCAGCACCATTTGTTAAAGAGACTGTCTTTTTTCCATTGGATGTTCTTTCCTGCTTTGTCAAAGATGAGTTGGCCATATGTTTGTGGGTCTAGTTCTGGGGTTTCTATTCTATTCCATTGGTCTATATGTCTGTTTTTGTGCCAGCATCAGAAAAATTCCGAAGCAAATAAAACACTTTTTTCCAAATTCAGAGAATTCTAAGATATATATATATATAATACTTATTTTTTATTTATATAATAATTTTTTATTTATTAAAAATAAATTATTTATAAAATATATTTACATATTTTATTAAAATTTGCTTCAAAAATCATACTAATGGAAAATCTTAGCTGACCAAATTGGTGAAAAGTTCTTTCTCATTGAACATTTATTTGCACTCGCACCCATGAGGGACTGGGTTGAGTTGAAGGTGGCTGCATCAGAATGACAGAAGGAAATCTTGGGCTTTCTTCTCCACTATTACATGTTTGTTGAAAGCTTGGACTCTGGTGAAAATCAGTGCTATCCAAATAGAAATGAACTGACTTTCTTCATTGATCTCTTTGTTTGTTCTGAGGTTAAGCTCTTTGCTCTCTGGCTGGCACCTAAACACCTATCTTAGGTTAAAAAATTTTTTTTTTAACATTTCTGCCTTTTACAACCTTGTGAATAAAAAGTTTAAGCAAATTATTTAAAAGCCACTAGTTTCCAAAGAAAAATTATAATCCGTTGACAATCAAAGGATTGTTTTCAGAAATCAGAGTATTGAGCTAGGGCACCTGGGTGGCTCAGTCGTTTTGAGTATCCAACTCTTGATGTGGGTTCAGGTTGTGATCTGGGGGTCCTGGGATGGAACCCTGTGTTGCTGGGCTCTGTGCTGACAGGGTGCAGAGACTGCTTGGGATTTTCTCTCTCTCTCTGTTCCTCTCCCCCCCCCCCACTTTCTTTCTCTCTCTCTCTCTCTCTCTCAAAATAAATAAATAAACTTAAAAAAAAAGTGTTAAGCTGGGAGGACTTGTTCAAGATGCCCTGTGGGGCTCCTGGGTAGCTCAGTAGGTTGAGCCTCTGACTCATGGTTTCAGTTCAGGTCATGATCTCAGCGGCATGGGATTGAGTCCATGTCGTTGAAGCTCCATGTTGACAGTTGTGGAGCCTGCTTGGGGTTCTCTCCCTCCCTTTCTCTTTGCCACTTCCTCCCCATCCCCCCACCTCATGCATGCACACACACTTTCTCTTTCAAAATAAATAAATAAACCTGAAAAAAAAACCCATGAGGTTGCCCAGTTGGAGAATCCTCCCTTTTGCTCTCACCCCTGTCCCTTCTCACTCTCAGCTTCTCAGCTGTTCCCCCCACCTCAAGTCCTTTACTCTGCCTACCCCAGGTGTCAGTGAGCACTCCATTTCTTCATGTTCTCTTTCTGGGTATGGCCTTTCTCCATCAAACACTCAATCGCCCAAGATATATTATTACAGGAAATTAGCTAACAATAGTGTTGATAATCTGTTTCTCTCAGCTCTGTTTTCTGATTCCCTGACTATGCAAATACTTTCCCATTGAAAGTTTTCAGTGATATTTTCTCCACTATTCACCCAGCCAAAATGCAAACCTTATTAAGGAACTTACTTATTTAAAATCTATTGAGTAATAGACTTTGTTCTATGCTATTACATGGAATCTGCTAAATCTTTCCTGAAAAGCACTTTACTATAGAATGCCACATGTATTTCTACTCAAATTTCTTCAAACTGCACTGTTAATAAAACAAAAATTTCTGATTTTCTGAGTATTGCAGAGAGTCAACTGGTATCAAAATAAAGAATCCTTTTCAAAATAAAGAAAATTAGGCAGGCTTTGAAGACAATTGGAAGACCCTACAGCTATCAAAAGAAATTGGACTCTTGGGGCGCCTGGGTGGCGCAGTCGGTTAAGCATCCGACTTCAGCCAGGTCACGATCTCGCGGTCCGTGAGTTCGAGCCCCGGTCAGGCTCTGGGCTGATGGCTCAGAGCCTGGAGCCTGTTTCCGATTCTGTGTCTCCCTCTCTCTCTGCCCCTCCCCCGTTCATGCTGTCTCTCTCTGTCCCAAATAAATAAACATTGAAAAAAAATTAAAAAAAAAAAAGAAATTGGACTCTTTTAATAGCTTACTGCTTATTTTCATAGCCACATGATTTTTATTATTTAATTCCTTGGACTCTAAATGTACCTCTTTTACACTTGTTTTTTTACTTTCTGCATCATTATAACTCAAACCTCAGTGATTTCCTTGTGCTAGAAGACATTGTATTTTCCATTGGGCAGGAGTTGAAATGGGCAAGAAGAGGCACAGGACTTCATTAGCTCTGACCACATCCCTGCTTTATTTTTGAGAATTGTTAGCTTTATTTTTGAAGTGAATTAGCTTTGAAGGCAAAAGGGAAATGGGGGAGGTATGCCTCAGAGAGGTTGGCACCTTCTCTGACAGAATATAGAACTTTATTTTGTCTTCCATATATAATTTTGGACAATGAGTAATTATTTTCCAGCATCCACTAAAGAACTTCCCTCCTAACTCTTACTTATCCCCCCTACTCATTCAGTGCATAATTGTTGAGCATCTCAGTGTTCACAGCACTGGTTTAGCCATAGGGGGAAGCAAAGCCATAGAAAGTAGTCTTTTCCCTCTCTATTTGTGCCCAGTTGCAACCAGGGACAAAAGATGTAGAACAGAATATATTGAGTAACAATGAAGCAGTAATAGAACAAATTGTGATATTAAATGAGGGCCACCTCAGTGCCTTTTAAAGGAGCTCAGAGGGAGAAGAGAGCTAAAATGTGAAGGTGGCAATTTGGTTAATAGAAGAAAGTTTTATATGTTTGTTCTGCGCATGCGCGCGCGCGCGCACACGCGCACACACACACACACACACACACACACACACACACACACACTTATTTTCTGCCCTGCTCTGAGTCTTGGAGGGCTTTCTTCCATGGACTGTATTATAGGCTCCCTGCACTCTAACTTCCTGTTGGTTCGACCAATGGTAGGCAACAGCAGGTGAGTGGAGAGGCTGGAACAGTCCTTTCTCTGGTTTCTCCCTGCTTGGTTGTGATTTTGGCAGCAGCTGCAAGGTCCACAGCTCTTGTCTAGGCAGCCCCTATTCCAGGTCCCCCTATTCTCTCCTCTTGTTGTACAAGTAGAGGGGGGTCTACAGATCTTCCTTGCTGTGATCCCCTAAACACTACCACACTTCTGTAAAGAGTGCTTTCATTTGCCAAGGCTTTTGAGTGCCATCATCCTGCCACCTGCTGGGACTCTGATTGACACCAGAGGCTTTCTAGGTATGGAAAACAGTATGCATGGAGGCCAAGATCCAAAATAAGCTTGGGCAGACCTAGTCAGACCGGAAGGAAAGTTAAGTGAGAGGGTGTACCACACAAGGTGAGTTTGGAGATGATAGTAGAGTCCAGGTAGGGAAAAACATCAAATACTAAGATGTTTGGAGCCCTCCTGTGAAAAGAAGAAAGTCATAGCAAGTGTTCATTAAAGAATTCACATGCTGGGGCGCCTGGGTGGCGCAGTCGGTTAAGCGTCCGACTTCAGCCAGGTCACGATCTCGCGGTCCATGAGTTCGAGCCCCGGCGTCAGGCTCTGGGCTGATGGCTCGGAGCCTGGAGCCTGTTTCCGATGCTGTGTCTCCCTCTCTCTCTGCCCCTCCCCCGTTCATGCTCTGTCTCTCTCTATCCCAAAAATAAATAAACGTTGAAAAAAAATTAAAAAAAAAAAAGAATTCACATGCTAAAATAGTGTAGAGGAATCAATCTGGTGGTTGGATATGAATTAGAATAGAGAGACTGGCAGTAAGAAAATTGTTTGGTAAGCTATGACAGGAATTCTGGAATTCTTGTTGAGGAAGTGTCTTGGTCTGTCATGTAGAAAGCACCATTGAGAACTTGATGTTCCAGCCCTCCACACACCCCTGAGTCTGAAGAGATCACAGTTTGGGTGCTAGCTGAGACACCCAGTGTACAAATACATTATTGGTTTCTTTGGGTGACCGAAGGGTTAGAGGACACCTAAGCAGCTGGCAACACCTTTACATAGTGAAAATGAAAAATTACACAAGGGCTTTGCAGCAAGGAACACTTTAAAGGGGGTATGTTTTTGGCGTCGTGATATGTTTTGAATTAGAGATCCAAATATTACATTTCTTACAGATGTTGGAAGAGCATCTGCACTTCCCTGATTAGTTTCTGGTGGCTGCAGCCATGCCCCACTGTTAAGTTGACATCTGGGAGTCCCAAAATTTGGATGATGCCAGTTGTGAAGCTGTGAGTTTGTTTGCCCTCTGTAAGTACGGTTGATTGGAGATTATGGGAACCTTTCAGAGGCAGTTCTCAGCTTTCCTGATAGAGTCTAATTTGAAATTCCACAGGCAGAGATGATGTGGAGCAAGATCTCTGCATAGTAGTTGTGGCTTTCCTCCATTTTTTGTGCGCAGAGTTGGACTTTAATATTGTATAGACTTAATTAATAAAGAAAAGATGTGTAAAGATGTTAAGAGCAGGGCTTCTCAACAATGGCACTATTGACATTTGGGCTAGATTATTCCTTTTTTTTTTTTTTTAAGTTTTTGAGTGGGGAAGGGCAGAGTGAGAGTGAGAGAGAGAATCCCAAGCAGTCTCTACACCCAGCACAGAGCCTGGCATGGGGCTTGATCTCAGGACTGTGAGATCATGACCTCAAGAGGTGGACGCTTAACCACCTGAGCCACCCTGGCACCCCTGTATGATTCTTTGTGGCATGTGTGTATTGGTGGGGTTGGGGAGAGCTGTCTTGTACAGCGAAGGATGTTTACCAGCATCCTTGGCCTCTACCCACTAGACTCCAGTAGCATTCTATCCTTCTGTTCCAGTTGTGACAACTAAAATATGTCTCCACACATTGCCAAATGTTCTCTGGGGCAAAATCATACCTGACTAGAACCACTGCTAAGAGAAAGCAACAAGAGAAGTACTGTCTTTGGTAAGTTGAAAACAATTCTTTGCAAGTGACCAGTGATGCAGATTTGCAAGAAATAGAGAGGCAAGAGATTTGGTGTGATATAAAATAGAGGAAAAATGATTGCCCCTAGCCCTCAGTCACACCATCATTATGCTTTCACTGCCTAAGCAATGAGTTAAAGACAATGGGAAGCAATAAATTTTCTAGATGTGTGGCATAGCTTTGGATTCAGTGATCAATTGGACCACCTATGGCCATTTCACTTCACCTTGGGACTTCCTTTTTCACATCACCGTGGAGGCCACTGAATTGCCTTGCTGTTATTTTATCATGTAGTCATGGACTTTGAGTATTCATTTAGGACAGGAAAAAGAATCTAGACTTCTCTATCCTTGTAAGATCTTAGGGACATACAATAGCTAGAAATGTTTAGGAACCTGTATATTAATGTTTTTCAACACTGGCTCATTAGTTGGTTTTGTCCCATTTGTCGGTCACAAAATCATTAGTGAGCCATGATCAGTACTTTTTAAAAAATTAAATGAAATAAAAAGAAATATTAGATTGTATCATGCAAAGGATAGGTAAATATTGAATTGAGAGGTTGTGATTTCTTACAATGAGTCATGGTTAAATTTCGAAAACCACTCTTCTATGTAGATCAGAAAAGAGAAGTACTGATTATTCATTACTGGGAAATCATTTGATTTGGAATGATCTTTGACTTGATTTAATGTACCATTCAACCGCTTTGCTTTAGTGTATTTCAAAGTAAAGTGATAAAATATTCGATTATGAACAAGGCATGATATGATGTTGCGGGCTGTGGTGAGATTAAAGATGAAGAGAATATAATTCATAGTGGAAAAATTTAAGAAATGAAAATTTCCAGTACTGGCTGATGATGGCAGTGAAGCTTTTCAAGGACTAGTTAACTAATGTGTGAGATAAGAGCTGTTGTATGACTTCAGAGATCTCTGAAGGTCAGGGGTGCTGGTGAAAGCTGCATGGAGAAGAAAGGGGTTGGGTGTGCCTGAGTCCTTAACCAAAAGGAGATGTGTGGGAAGGGGAGTGGGGAGGACAGTCCAGGCTGCTGGTAGAATGTGGCCGGAGGCAGTAAGTGGACTGGTTTGCCCACCAGTCTGGGCAGTTTAGGATAAATTCTGAATATGTGTAGGGGCCAAATCTGGAGGGAATTCCAAGGGGTTTGAATTTTGTTCTTAGCCCACACAAGATCATGAAAGGCTCTGAGACAGGGGATTCCTAAATGAGCAGGATATTTCATTCATTCATTCACTGAACAGTAGTTATCAATCATTTGTTAAATAAAGAGAAGGGGCGAGTAAGGCAAAAAGATGCATAATATTTGGTTGCTTACTGAAATTTCTTTACTTAAAGCCCAGAGAGAGAATCATATAAACGTTAGCCTCTCAGGAAATACAGATAGAAGGCTGGAAGTAATCAGAGGAAGGAGAGATTGACTTTGCCTGATATTTCGAGAATTTTTATTTGTTGAGATGGGCAAGGACTTCATGAGCAAAGTCCAAAGAGGTCCAAAAGAAGAATGAGTAGTTAATCTGGTTGGGTTGGGGCACTGGTAAGGCTGGTTGGGAGTGCCCAAAAAGTGCCTTGAATGCCAGTTGGCATGTGTCCTCCCTTTTGCAGGCAGGGCCACCTGCCAAGAATCTGTCAACCTAGAGACATGCAGTTAGAGGTCTGCTGCTTTAGGGTGAGCAGTCTGGAGGTCATGTGCCCAATGGATTAGAAGAGAAAGGCTGAGTGATGTAGCATTTCACTATGAACTTTAGTGTACCCCATTCTTCATCATCCTGTGAAGTCTGTGGTGAGCCAGGCTTTTGAGTACATGGGATTGAGGGCACCAGGTGAGCATCACCAACTTAATAAAGAATAATAAACAATGTTGGTCATTGCTAAGTATATTGTTCATTGAATAAAAGACAAAAACAATAAAAGGGTAGTTGTGGGCTTTTATTTTTGCCCAACTCCTTTGTCTTTGACCTATTTTTTTTTGTTTGTTTAAACATTGGGGAAAAAAAAACAATAAAAGGGCAATATTCAAACAGCTCCTAAAACATGACATCAAGTCTCCACTTTATTTCTAGAGCTCACAGCCTTGGAAGGCAGCTTGCACAATCCCAGATTCCTAGAGTCTTTGTGTTTCCTTCCCCCTGTGGATCAATAAGTTAAGTAACACGTCAATACCAAGATAGCAGATGAACATCTGTCAGGGAAAACTGGTCCTAGGGGCTTTGTGCTCTGGTATGGAAAGTGTTTGATCTTGGTGTGCCGTCATCAAAGATGGGAGAGAGTTTATTATCTTTTATGATCCCGACTTACTAACAACACCTGACAGGGTGATTGTGTCTTGGCCTCTAGTTGGAACTTGGGATGTTCTCATTGGCTTGTGCTTGTATGAGGCCCAGAACTTGCTGGTGAAATATCAAAACAAGCTATAATGTGCTTCTGGCAATGGGATTCGGAACAGCTGCAGGGCTTTCTCCTATAGCCGGCCCGCAGGAAGATGAAAAATGAAAGTGGAGCAATCAATCTCTAGAGCATTCTATATATTAATAATGTTTGCCAACTCCAGACATTGTCTAATCAATACCGGGTGTAGGAGTTTGCAATGGTTTGTAATACTGGGTATACCTACTCCAAACAGCCTGAACCTGTGGCTTGGGAAAAAGGGGGCATCGTACCATGTGTGCTCTGGTGTCTGGGCAGGAAAGCGTGCTAAGACCCGGAACTTGACTCACAAAAGATGGGATCGGGGTGCCTGGGTGGCTCAGTCGGTTGAGTATCTGACTTCGGCTCAGGTCATGATCTCACAGTCCGTGAGTTTGAGCCCCGTGTCGGTCTCTGTGCTGACAGCCCAGAGCCTGGAGCCTGCTTCAGATTCTGTGTGTGTGTCTCTCTCTCTGACCCTCCCCCGTTCTTGCTCTGTCTCTGTCTGTCTCAAAAATAAATAAACATTAAAAAAAATTAAAAAAAAAAGATGGGATCTCTCATATTGAGGAAGCTAATTCTTGACATTTTATAACAAGGACTGACTCCCAAAGAGGCTGGACAGCCCAGTGGTTTTCCTCCTCTTGTCTGCCTCACACTCCTTGTTTCTGATGTGTTCAGTGAATCCAAAGAGGGATCCTCCCATGAGATGGGCAGAGGAGAGGTGTGGTGCAGCCGCCAGGGGGAGCCCATCGGGCAGAGTCCTCAGGATACTCTGGGCCTCCAAAGCCTGGAAGAAAAACATTTATTTCATGGAGTTTGGGGATTAGAGATGATTGTAAACACTTGGGAGACTCACTGAGTGCAGACATTTGTAAAACAATAAAAATATGAACAAAAGTCATCTACTGCCATTGAAGAATGTTATTTAGCTCAAGTTTGAATGGTGTGGGCATAGAGAAGAATTTCCCTTTTAGGAGGTCTAATCTCTAGAAAGCAATGATGATCCAGCAGGAGTAAAATGGAGCACAGAAGGGGTGCTGTGAGAGAGGCATTTCAAAAACTTTAACAAAAACCATTAGTATAATAAATACATTTATTTTGATGCAGTCGGCTCTCATCAGTAACTTTTTCCAGGCCCATGGGCTATGAGTGTGCCCTAATTTTTTTTTTTTAATCATCAAATTAAGTCTTCACTGTAAACAAAAACAAAAGAGCAAAACTCCAGCTCAAAAGTTGAGCCCTTTGACTTACGACAACGCCTCCTTCCCCCTCCCCCCATGCAACACATTCTGGCAACATCATTTAAAGGCTGAATCCCCTGAGAGGCTGCCAGGTAAGAAGCCTATGCACACACATACATCTAACAAGCTGAAAACCAAAGCAAGGCTGGCAATTTGCTCATAAACCAGATAATTAAGGATGTGCCAAACTACCTGTGGGGGACCCAGGATTTATCAGTAGTTTTTATTTACTGTTTAATAGTATAGCATGTTACATAAACCTTTAAGTAAAACTATTTGATTATTAAAGAAAAAAAACAACAGCCTTTTCAAAGTCACAACACCTCCCCTGCAGGGTTCTAAAATCAGTGGAAAATGAGCAGCATCAATAAACACGGTGACTTATGTCAATAAATGTTCTGCCCACCCGGGTACCTTGTTACCCAGGAGGTGTAAAAGGGCCAAAGTTGAACTATGAAGATGTTTGCCAGTTCTTCTTTTATGACTAGGATTTTAGAAGTGTAGATGTCTTTAAGCATAGATTTGAAAACTTCTTTTTTCAGTGGGTCTATTTCAAGGGTTGTCCTGTCTACCCTATATTTCTTGTTTAAATATTTTCCTCTTTTTTAAGGTTTATTTTTGCTAATGGAACTTGAGCAGTGGCTCTGAAACTTGGCTGCACATTAGAATCATCTGGAGAAGCTTAAAAAGTCTCGAGACCTGGCTTTCAACTCCAGAGATTGTGACATAATTGGCCTAGGATTTGGTTCCAGTATTAGTATTAAAAAAAATCCCCCAACACTAATGTGCATAGTGATGACCCAAGAACCCTTGCAGAATCTGACTCACCAGCTGGGTAAAGAGGGGTGGGTGTCTGCATTTGTAAGGAGCTCTTGAGTGATATTGCTGCTATCTGAGAACACACAGTAGTGAGGAGTATCTAGGGGAAGTGTTTTGGGTATGAATATGTTTTGCTAAAACAAGTAATCTATCAACCAAGAAGGTTGATTTGGAAGGAAGATAGAAGGTAAGGTGGAAGGTTCTTTCCGTTTTTCTCTAAAGTCTGATATATGTGGAATTTCTGGGCCCATTGGCTTAGATTCTTTCACTCTTTGTAGTATAGGTAAATCCTATTAAGAGGTAAGATTTTCCTAATATAACAGTAATTTGATTTAAAATGCACCCTGCTGAGTGATGGTTTACTTAGGCCAAGGTGTTTCTAGGGATGGCTGGAGTCAGGAAAGGGAAGAGTAAGGTCACATTCTAACCTTGGTTGACTTACTATTTGCCCAGGCACTAGGTCAAGTTCTTTGAACACATTGTGTTATTGAATCTGGGCTTGTTCTCTTTTCACATTTGCAGAAGGGGACCAAAAATAGAATTAATGACTGGGGTGGGGAATAATTCTCTTTTTTGCCCATCTATGTGTTCAGGGTCCCAACTGCTCCCCTGCCCCTACCATAGTATCTGTCCCTTTTGGGGAGTCTGGCTTGTCCTGTTGGGATGACCTAGTTTTCTCATTCTTTGTCAAGACTATAAAGTCTTCTCTTTTACTGGGTCGCAGCTACTCTGATAACTTATTTATGTTCACATATTAATGCGTTTTGTTGGCTAATATCTTTTTCCTGTGACATAATTATTAAGTGTTTTCTCTTTTATCTTCATTTCAAAATGATAAAGTTCTTACAATTGCGTTTCACTGTTTTCCTCATGGCTCTTAAGTGATGCCAAAGTAACCAGTCAATTCATTAAGAAAACAAATCTGTCAAGTGTTGTGTTTGAGGTCTTGGGGAACAAGCAACTGCTTGACTGACAATGTTGTTTTCTTTCCTCTGGCTTGGTTGGCATTGGATGGATCCGACCACAGAATCTTAAGTACTTATTTTTTGAAAACCTACCGCTGACTTGCATCCGAGCCGGGTGGCTTTCGTGGTGCACACAGTGACCCTGCTCACCACTGCTGGCTCTAAGGGGGAACACAGAACCGTGGGGGTTTTATCACACGCAGTCTCCCTACCCTTGGCCTGACCCCATGCCTCCCACCCCTTCATCCCTTCACTCCTCAGAACTCCCTTCAGAAGCAAAATGGGGATTTTTCTCTTCTTTGATCCTGTTGGACTTTCCCAAACTCAGGGCATGTATGGTGCAGAGTATTTGGGTTAGGAGAGAACAGAGATTCTGATGGACACATGAAACAGGTAGCAAGGACTTCGGCTGTCACTCCCCAACCGAAGCTGCCTCTCCCGACAGCTGCAACTGCTAAAACAATCTTGTTCTTTTGTTTTCCACACTTAAAAAAGGCCTTCAGCCAAACTGTCGCCCCTGACCTTGTTTTATATTTCCAACGTGCATTTTATTAACTCCTTTTTCATATGGTACATATGGAGCCTGCCACCAGATGAGAAGGAGACATATTTTGCAACTCTGATGGAAAGAGCAGTGGTGAGCAATGAGACACCCTATGCACAATTTTTGTGGCAAATACGTCTCTTGTGTTGACCTGAGTTCCATTTGGGTAAGTGAGCTTCGTGCATAGGTGATAAAAAATGCATTTACGTTGCATGGATCACTTGATCAAGAAACACATACAAATAAACCTACCATTAGCCATGCACTCAAAGCCTTCTGAGAAGGGGAAGCCCTTTTGACCAAAAGATAATTGAGAAGAAAAGGAATGTGCTCTGTTGTGATGGTGGAAGTTTCACTCTTCAGTTTGGCAGTTCATTAGGGCTGAATAAGGAAGACGTTGGAGTATCGTACAGCTTTAAAAAACTAATCCAAATAAAAATCCATCTTGCCTACACTTTCATTGATTTCTAACAGTCCTGTTCCTTACAGAACAACAGCCGGGAAAATAATTTCTGTCTATGTAGGAATGATATACTGCCTTTTTTTTCTTTTCTTTTTTTTTTTTTTCAAAACCAAAGTTAAACTTTTTCCCCCCATGTTCCCTCCCGGAGTGTGTGCCTGTGTGCAGGGGTGTCTATCTAATTGGCCACAAGAGAGAATTAAACTAAATAAAATCACTATCCACGGGGGCCTCTAAATATGCCTTTTTAATTTGAAAATTTTTGTGGGTTATAGTGTAATTCAAGCTTTTCAAGGTTTATTAGTGCATAGCTGTTCGCGGGGCTCACAGAGCTCAGGACTCCACGTCCGATGCTAACAGAGAAAGCAAAAGTGCCTTTCATCCGCCGACCACATAAAGTGACCCGACCTTCAAAAACGGCCTCCCTCAAATAAAACACATATTAATAAAAGTGACTGAAGGGAGTTGAAGTTGGTAATTTGTGCTGCTGACTCGACACTGTGTTCGTCATCCCCTGTCGGAGGAATTCTGACAATTCACTCCCCAGCCAGGGAACACTGTGCTCACGATGAAGACGTTGCTCGCAGATAGGAGCGAGCGGATGCCAGTGACTTTACGCGGTCGCTGCAGTCGGAGTCAAAACACGCCGCTCTTGTGTAATTAATTGCTGCGAGAGGAAACGGACCAATGGCGCCTTCTGCTGTGAAGCTGTTAATGGAGAACTTATGGAGAGAAAGTCAAGTCCTCCCGTCCAAATTGGAATGTGAAAGAAATCTGTTGGAAGGTGATGACAGAAATGAAGTAAAACAGTTGTTTCCTGATCCGCGTGCCAGGTGTGTCTCATACTGTGATAAATAAGATCTGCGTCTTACACTCCAGAAATTGGGGGAATATTACAAGCGTTTATTATGGCGAGGCACAAAAAAAAAATGCACTTGAAATGCTTTGTTTCTCCTGGCACCAAACGGTGAGCAGTTACCGCACAATGCCTGGAGCTGCTAATTCCTTTGTTTCGGTTCAAGCCAACATGGCCTATTAAAAGCTTAAATTCAATTTTATTGTTAAGGTATTTATTAACTGATTATGAAAAGACATTAAAAGCCTCATAATTAAGCCACTAAGTTGCTCCTTACCTTGATCAATTCTCCTCTTTTCTTACACAACAAACTGTCCTTGCTCTTTGACCTGACGGTTCACTACCTGGGGGTTACTTGTTTCAGCTCTGCTGCAGCCAGAGCCTTACACTGAAGGTATCTGTGAGAACCAGTGGGTTACGGGTACAGGCGTTTCCCCACAGCTACAGTTGTGTGCAGTGCTTGTGTTCACTTTAAAATCAGGGCCATGTTGCGCCGAGGAGGGTGTGTGAATGATTCCTGACAAGTTTTTAAAGCGCCTTCCTGACGTCTTACTTGTTAGGAAGCTGTTGCTAAGACGTTCATGGGCACCCGTGTGAACACGCACTCGCAAGTTGAACAGGCTGTGGGATGTCACCAGGGCACTCGTGTATCTCTTATTTGTGGCTTGATCTTGGACATCCATGTTAAAATGATCATTATACTGAAATGATTTTCCTTTCTTGCTTTTTAAAGTTTGAAGTATTTTTGATGTATTCCATTCCAATTGTTTTCTCCGGAAACTTTAACAAAAGCACATATACAATGGTCTTCTTAAGCACAAAAGAAAAATTTTATTTAAAAATGATGGGAAATCCTGACTATAAATTGTAGTCTTTTTGGCCATATAAAGTATGGGTAAAAATGTGTGTCTTTTTAACAATGGAACTCACCTGTTGAAACTGTTTAAAAAGTTTTCCAATAGCAATAACTAATCCTTGGATAAAGCCCATGGATTGCAATACTACCAGGAGTCAAAGCAGGATTTGACGCTAAAAAATAAAGAAATTGCAACAACCTTGAAAACACAAGATATCTAGTTACTGTTGAATCATATGTCTTATTAAAATCTTCGATTTCAGTACCACAATCCCTGCTACTGTTCATTTAAAATTGGTTTGCAAGATGAAGAAGCCTAATTTTTAAAGAGGCCCCTTAAGCATATTAAGGAGATTAAGCACACTTAAGTAGAATTGCCTGCATAATGAGTACGGCTTAATAAAATTATAAACTATCAACTCCAGCTATGTTTCCTTCAAGGATGGACCATAAGTTTTGTACTCATGCACATCATCAAGAATTTATAGAATTAGTGCTGAGATTTTGAAAGAGATTTGAGTAAGGGCCAACTTGAGGAAATTGAATCTTGGCGTCATTTGACTTTTTTCTTAAATGTTGAGTTACGGCTAATTTCAAAAATTTTAAATAAATGCTCACAAAAGCTAGTGTCCTTACCTTTGCACAACAGACTCAGAGTAGTTATCATGATAAGGGTTGTTGTTTGCCATTTAAAGTTGTCTTGTTTAATTCATAAAAATGTTGAGAGAGGAATCACTATTTTTGAAGAAAAACAGCTTTTCTTATGTGTTACTCATTACTGATAATATTTTTAATGTCCTTTATGTAATACCTGTCTAGGAAAAACAAGAATTATTTTGTTTGAATTATTCTCATTGGAATTAATTTATCAATCATATTTCCTTCATTATTAAAAGCATAAAAAAGAGATTTTGTAGTTACCATGCATCTTGAAAATGCATAATTAGCCTGTTTCTCAGTCTTTCAATAGGGTATTTCATTCATTCATTCTTTCTTTCATTCTTTCACTCACAGACTCACTCGCTCACTCACTAGACAAGGATTATGTACCTATAATGGGCACTTTTGGGTCCTGTAGACTAATAACAGTAAAAGCACAGTCCTTGTCCTTGAAAATCTCTGGGGACGCCTAGGTGGCTCAGTCAGTTGGGCGTCCAACTTTGGCTCGGGTCATGAACTCATGGTCCGTGGGTTCGAGCCCCATGTTGGGCTCTGTGTGGACAGCTCAGAGCCTGGAGGCTGCTTCGGATTCTGTGTCTCCCTCTCTCCCTCTGACCCTCCCCTGTTCATGGTCTGTCTCTCTCTGTCTCAAAAATAAACATTAAAAAAAAATAAAAAAAAATAAAAAAAAGAAAAAGAAAAAGAAAATCTCCTCTGAACAGAGGACTGGATGAAGAAAGAAGACTTGGAAAAAATGTGACCCAACTACCTATTTTATTTCTTCATATTTTTTTTTAAGGTTTATTCATTTTTCAGAGACAGACAGAGCATGAGGAGGGGAGGGGCAGAGAGAGAGGGAGACACAGAACCCGAAACAGGCTCCAGGCTCCAAGCTGTCAGCACAGAGCCCGACACAGGGCCCGAACTCACGGACGGCGAGATCATGACCTGAGCTGAATTTGGACGCTTAACCGACTGAGCCACCCAGGCGCCCCTATTTCTTCATATTTTGAGTAGAGAAACAGGAAAAAGTGATCTATAAATAATTCAGATTTGACTGTGGATAAAACCGTTGATACGATTGTCTTGTCTCTCGTTCTGTTGACTGCTGTCTAGGCTTCTCTTTTGTCTCTGTGTCTGCTCCTTTGTCACTCGCTCACACTACATGCATCATGTCTAATATGTCACCAGCCCACAGCCCTTCTCTGATTGTTCCTGATGTCCAATCAGTGTCAAATCACAACTTCTCTGTCCCTAGATGGTCTGCTTTGAACAGAAGAAAACACAATTCCCACAGAAGGGTGTCTCTGCTTTTGTGACCTCTGGATCTGTGTTGGGTTCCATGTTTAAAGAGTGCAAAGTAAGCAACTGAAGAACTTCCACATCCCTCAAGAAACCACCCCAAGTCCTGGGGGTTCCATTGAGAAGAATAACGCAGCCATGAAGGAGCTATCTCTTTATAAGAGCATTTCCCCCCACTGACCCAAGCCAACAGTATTTGCCAGGCAAATATTATCTGGTGGCGGGCTGCAGCCAGCACACCTCCCACTGCTTGAATCAAGGCCTGTTGGCAGCTACAGAAGTGAGGTGTCGCTAACTGATGTGTAATTATGGTAGACAGAAAAATGTAGACGTGTTAGCAAAGTCAATATTATGGAGACCTCTGTCTTCCCAAATATTGTAAGTCAAAGATATTTCTAGGGTATAGCCCATTACATTCTCCATTTTTACGACCAGTCACAAATGTATTTTTTATTAGCTGGTGTGCTCAATGTTTTGAATGTGTAGCCCTTATTTTCAATCTCATTTTAGTTTGTGGTAAGTGCAAAAGGATTTTTGCTGACTTGAAATAGTGAAGCTGCTCTCTTTTCACTGAACAGCAGGGCCTGTGGCACTGAGAGTTTATTCCACAGCCTTCTGTGACTCTTGACTGTAAATTAGTCTGTGAAGTGGTGTTTATTGCTTAACCAGGAGGTTAAGACAGCCTAATTATATGTTTGTGCAGGAGAAAACACCATGCCCCACCGTGAGCAATTATCCTGTCCCCCTCTCATAGCTTAATCTAGCTCCAGCTAAGAAGAATGAGGAGATGGCCTGTCTTCACCACAAACTTAGCAACCACGCGTTTTCAGTGTTAATTAGAAATTTTGTTCACTGGAAGGGTGACTTCTTAGCATAATTCAGCCTTCAGCCAAGTGGAAGGCATCTGGGAAGGCTACTTGAGGTGTCTGTCTGGATTTGATCTCTAATTCCACCCACGGGACAAACCATGGGTGGGACTCTTGCCATACTGTCAACTTCATCGCATGATGCCATTTCCCCGTTTTATACGCATGTCAGGAGAAGGACCGTGAGGATACTGTGGCTCGGTGTAGGTTTTTTTTTTTTTTTTTTTTTAAGAAATGAAAATCCTGCTTATCCTAAGGGACTTTTTCTTATGTTAAGAAGGATGTAGTGAATGAAAACCAGAACGAGATCAACAGGTCAATGTCTTTAAAGTTGGTCATAAAATGTATCACAACAAAGAATCCATAGGGTAGGAATGGCATGCCAAAGTACCTCTGTCTTTGTTCTTGGACACTTCTCTGTCACAAGGGCAGCATACTTCTGTTTCTCTTCAAAAGCATTTGGCTCATATTTTTTCATACACAGGCACATGCTGAAGTCTTACAATGCATAGGCTCAATTTCCTCTTAGGAAAATAAAAGATGCCCTTCATGTCTTCTCGCACTCAACTAGAAATGCTCATTGTCACTGAAACGAGCTGAGGGAAGAACCAGTTCTCTAAGAAACAGCATCCCAAACGAGGTCCAATCTGCTCTGAGATGATGGGTTGCCTCTAGGGAAATAGACTTCTCATTATTAGCAAATTTCCAAGCTATCACTCAGTTTCCCCCCTCTTTATCCCATTTCTATGAGTTTTGTTTCTGGGATGAAATAACATCTCTCTTTCTTTCTCTCTCTCTGCACCCCTCCCCCCTTTCAGCTTTCAGCTTTCTTTCCTTCTAAAACAAGACTTAAGCAAGACTCACTTTCCTTATTGGTTAACCCTTCTGGGTTCTTCAATAGCTTAACTTAGTTCCTGTCTTTTTCACGGTCTCTTTTTCACACACTATGCTGGAGGTACAGGCAAGAAAAGAAAGCAGTATGGGAAGCAGTATGGAGAGGAGGTTGAGTGCTTTTCTACTCCATTTATTTTAAGAACCTAAAACCTTCACACCATGTTGTAGGACAGCCAAGCACTCTAGGGTGATCCTTTGATGGGTATATGCTACCTTTCTCTCCTTCCTACCCTCTTCCTTGCCTGTCAGAGGAAGATTATTGGGGTGCACAGAAGCTGTTTCTAGTTTCTTCATTATTTTAAACTTCTTTTCAAAAACTTCCCCAAAGGCCACGTACTTCCGAGTGAAATCGTATCAGGCCCCCCTAACCACTCCTCCTATTCCATGTGTGTGGAAAAAAAGTCTGTGACTTTTTCTAGCTGGAAACCTTTGATCTCTTGGCTGGTGGGGCCTATCATATTGTAAGCTCGTTCAGTTAACAAAAATCTGTTAAACACCTATTATATGCCAGACCTTATTCACATAAATGATA
Source organism: Herpailurus yagouaroundi (assembly GCF_014898765.1). NCBI lineage: Eukaryota > Metazoa > Chordata > Mammalia > Carnivora > Felidae > Herpailurus > Herpailurus yagouaroundi. Next base: position 45,201,059 of record NW_024412394.1, on the reverse strand, counting down.
TGTGCCACGCTGCTGGCTTCTAGGGCTTCTTTGTGCTCTCCTACAGCACATCTTTGCTTTTTGATATGCAAAGTTTTTTTCAATTTCGATGTAAAATTTTTGAAACAGTTCCCATCTCATGAAACAGCATTCTGTTTTAAGAATGAGAATCAGAGAGTGAGAAACGGACTTCCCTGGGGACGTGTTGCTATGATTAAGGACTCTGAAGAATGGCGATCTGATGGGGTGGGGGTGGGGGTGGGGCAGGCACAATGCAATGACAGCAGTCTCCAGAGAGGATTCTGTCACACTTTAAACCATGACTACTACTTTGGCATATGTTCTGCTTTAGCTGTCTCTTTATATCATGGAACCACCTGAAAATGACAGGGGAATTTTTTTTTCCTTGGGAATCAGTTTATTTTCTAATTACTAAATTTAAAAGGGGCCCCTTTGGGTTGGGAACTTACTTGGACCTGGCTACAGAAAGCACAGCTGTAACCTGGGCACCATATCTCCTCTCTGAAGGCCAGAGAGTTTAAATCCCTAAGTCCAAGGTCACACAGCTGATTAGTGGCAGATTGGCCCGAGAGCATGGGGTTCCTGAGTTCCACCTCAGCAGCAATGAAGCCACACAGCCCATGGGTTGACCTGACATTCAATCAAAGGCACCACATGTCATTTTATTCACTGCCCTCTAGCCTTGACTTTGTTCGATAGTCAATAATTAGAAATTGTTCAAAAGGATTGCCAGAGTATTCTTCTCCAAGTCCATTTGAAAGCCTAGAAATAAACCTTGAGATAAAATTCCATAGCTTACTGTGTTAAATTCTTGCTCAACTTCATTCATGCCTTGAATTTCAGCTTTGCCAGTTTTAGGGGTTGTTGAGACTGAATTAAAAGCTAGTTGACTCTGACTTGAAAACCTGCAGGTACTATGCTTGCGTTGGAGTCAAGGATACAGAGAATTGGTGTTCAGATAGAGATGTCTGTGGAACAAGAGGGTGACAGTTTCAGACCTCTAGAATTCCAAGGAAAGGAACCCCAGCATGGAAGACCACTTTTATACCTGGTGAGCTGGTGGGTTGGAATGAAGCTTGAGGCCAGGGAGGTAGGGTAAGGCGCTTATGAGAGAAACTACTACAAGGTATGCTAGAAAAGACATGGGCATGGTAAGCACAGATACTCAGGTTTGAATACGGGCTCTGCCATATTTGGCTGTCTCCAAATCTTTAAAATGGGAACAATAGTGCCTAATTCACAGTGAGCAATGACTGGAGAAGGAAGGGATAGACTGGGTATAATATGTAATATTGGGCCTGGGATGCTCATTACATGCTCATTCCCCTTTGTTCTTGTATGTGTGATATTCTCACTGATCCCCTCCCATCCCAGATGCCTGATGACATACATTAGACCACTTATTTTCACACTGCAGTGTGTAACCCATTAATGAGTTGAAAAATCAATTTATTATTCATGGCTGTGTCAGGTTGAATAATGACCAGCCCCTCCCAAAGATTTTCACATTCCAACCCCCAGACCCTGTCTATATGTTACCTTACACAGCAAAAGGGACTTTGTAGACATGATTCAGGATCATCAGATAGGGTGATTATTCTGGATTATCTGGGGAGTCCAGTGTAATTACAAGCATCCTTTTAAGAGGGAGGCAAGGGGACATGTGACAGCAGAACCAAGAGTTTTTTGGAATTATGTGAGGAAGGGGCCATGAGTCAAGGAATGCAGGTGACCTCTACAAGCTGGAAAAGGCAAGGAAATGGATTCTTCTTTTAGAGCCTCCAGAAAGAACCAGCCCTGCTGATGCTTGACCTTAGCCCATTGAGACCTGATTTTGGAATTCAGAGCTGTATGATACTACAGTTATATGGCTTTGAGGCACTAAGTTTTTGGCAATTTGTTACAGCAGCCATAATAAACTAATACAATGGCCAACATATTTTAACAGTTGAACAAAATAGCAAATACAACTGTGATTTCAGTGTGTGCATGTGTGTGTGCGTGTGCATGTGTATGTGCGCATGCACATACCCACAGACATGTATATAGCCAAGTATGTACTGGATTGATTGCCACGGTATTGCATGGAATCTCTAACCACAGTTTGTAGTCAAAAGAGACTGAAAGCCACTGACCAGGCAATTGCTGCCTCCCTGGGTGTTGCTGGACCAACATTTCTTGCTCCTTTCGGCTGTGCTAATAGCTTGGGGAGTCCTTGCTCTCAAGAGCGGCTGAGTTGGCAAGACCATCTTGCCTTTCCCAAACCTTAATTATTCTTCACAGCCAAAGCCAAGTGAAAGTCTGGCTTACAGGAGAGGTATGGGGAAAGTGCTGATTTGGGCTGGAGAGCAACAGATGAGCTCATCTGCAAATCACGAGGTTGTGTCTGACAGTGTTCCACATTAAAGTTGGGAGTGGTTTTTCTGTCAGTAACATGAGCCAAATGTGAGGTAAACTGAGGTACAGTAGGAATCAGCTGCAGCTGAAGGAGTCATGTCCTTATGCATTTGGCACATGGTAGGTGTGTTGCTGATAGATTCTTTCAGGAAATAGAGTAAAAATATACCAGAACCGATAGTAACTGGAATTTGTATTTGCAGGTGTGGTCTCTGAACTCAGAATAAGTTCTCTTCAGAATGCAGACAGGATTTTCCTTGAAATAAAAATGTAACCCCTGAGTGTGGAGTAAATCTAAACCCAATGACTGCAACGGCCAGCGAGCCGAGTCCTTAATGACAGACTTTCAACATCAAACTCAATTTCAGGGCAAGTTTTGTCAATGACACCTCCTATATCTTAGCATCAAGTAGTGGGCAAGATTTTCCAATAATAATGTCTCCTGCTGGGACGTGGAGAATGGCTCCCAGTCCCACCAGAACTTTTAAAGCCTCAAGAAAATCTCTGTCACTCTGCCTTAATGAAGTCACATAACGACTTCTCTTAGATCCCCCTCACACCTATTATCTTCCCTCTCCCTACTAACTAGATGCATTATCAAGTTCCTGGCCATGCCAGGTGATTTGATCAGGTCTTCGGGAAGCAACATAATGCAAAGGTTAAACAATTAGTCTTTGACATTAGATTGGGTGGGGTACATCACATACTAACCATGTGGCTGTGAAGAATTACTTATCCTCCCCAGGCTTAATTTTCCTCACCTATATGGCTAAGATAGTAATAATATCCACGTCATTGGGGTTTTGTGAGGGTTAAGTGAAACATCACAGAAGTGCTCATTACAAGGTAGCTGTTGTTACTATTTTCCCCTAATGCTAAATGTGGGTCATGGAAGTGTAAAATTATCCATTATGTTTATAACTTATTTTTTTTTACTAGTCTGAGTACAATGTGAACCTACCTGAAGAGACTGAGGATATAAATATCCTTTGCTGTTGTCTTCCTCTCCTCAAGTGTAAGAGATAGAAACAGGACAATGCAGACTGAACCCCAAAGACAATCATAATCCTGTGATTTTCTCTGAGAAATGGCAAGTAACGATTGCTATCATATAATTGCACAAGATAGCCAGGGAATTGGGATATTATAATCTCCCTTCTTTGTGCTCAGACCAAATTGCCACATGTCTGTGCCTTGAAGAGGTTGAAAATAAGCAATAAACCTACATTCAGCACCAATTCCAAGAATATACTGCAACTGCATTTTTTTTTCACCTATAAATCTTGCTACAAGTGTCTCAGGTCAAATAGCAACCAACTAGTGAAATCTATCCTGGAATTTCAAACTAAAAACCCATATCTTGTAATGCCACCAAGCATTTGCTTAGGAAAAAAATTTTTTTAGCAATTTGGAAAAAAAAAGCCTAGAAATTTCTATCATCATGAATGATCATTTAAAAAATTACTTTCCAGTACATGGTAAGTTAAGTAGTTCATCTTGTTAGGATTTTCTCAGTAATATATCAGATGTATTATCTTGTTTTGAATAGTGCTCACCTCTTAAACCATCCTTGTGTTCCACATCCAGAAATCCACGTACATAACTTTCCAGAGATATTGAATTCCTTGGTTTCTTCTTTGCAGAATTTTGGCAAATGTAAAATGGAAAAGGTATCAGAGTACTTGAGCTAGGAAAACAAATGTCCTCATTTTCAAAATGGAGGATAGGAAGGGCACCTGGGTTGCTCAGTCGGTTAAGCGTCTGACTTTGGCTCAGGTCATGGTCCCGTGGTTCATGAGTTCAAGCCCCACGTGGGATTCTGTGCTGACATCTCAGAACCTGGAGCCTGCTTTGTATTCTCTCTCTCTCTCTCTCTCTCTGTCTCTCTCTCTCTGTCTCTCTCTCTCCCTCTCTCCTCCCTACTGGCTCTCTCTCTCAAAAATAAACATTAAAAAAATGAGGAAAAGTTTGGCCTAAGAAAAATATTGATATACTCCAGGAAAAATTCTAGTTTAGCTAATTAAGCACATCCCTAGTAAATGGCTGGCAAATGATAAATAACTCTGGGATGCAGAGTTTTGCTTTCACAAAACTAAACTTAATTTTTTTATAGTGGGCTTCACACATTTTTCTTAATTTTATTTGATAGAACCATTTTCCAAATAGTTAGGATCCCAAGTATTCAGCGGTTGTGTAATTCTCCCATAACAGTATTCCTACAGCTACCAAACACTGGCTTGGTCCCTAAGCTTGCAAATCCTTGGGGATTTCTTCATATACAATATGGAGAAATGTGGGTAAATGATTGCTTATCTGGCCCAGTGACACCTACTTGAACAATTGTTCCCAAAGAGGGTTGACTAATGGATCAATGGCCGCCAAGAGAAGAATGGCTGGCCCAGTACTAGGGGTTCTGAACAGATTTGTGACAAGCACAGAGATGGAAAGTTGCACCAGTCCAAAGAGGGAATAAATATTGAAATGACAGTCTAGAAAAAGGGACCAAAACCATGTGCTAAAGTTTAATAATGAACAATTAATATATTTGTGTTCAAAAACCATGATGGCACTTTGCTTGAGAGCAGTCAGTAATAAAAATAGTAATAGGCCATGATAATATGTAAGATAATATAAAAATGACACCACTAACAAACTGCTTACTTGAATGCTAACTATTTTCAAGCACTCTTAAGTGCTTGTGAGCATTACTTCAGTTCCTGTGGAAAAGAACCATGTGTCATAAGAGTCAATACAATCTGAGATTCTAAAGATAGAGGTATCCAGATGAGACACGAGTCTCAGTCTATACTAACCACCCAACAGCTACATAATTGAGTCTAGTTCTAGGTGCCAGATTTTTTTAATGTTTATTTGAGAGAGAGAGAGAGAGAGAGAGAGAGAGAGAGAGAGAGAGAGGAAGTGGGGGAGGGGCAGAGAGAGAGGGAGACACAGAATCTAAAGCAGGCTCCAGACTCTGAGCTGTCAGCACAGAGCTGGATGCAGGGCTCGAATTCATGGACCGTGACCTGAAGTCAGATGTTTAACCGACTGAGCCACCCAGGTGCCCCTAGGTGCCAGATTTTACGAAGGGCACTGTTAAGAAGAAACTCTGACTTACTCAACACATCTCCAAAGGCAAGAGAATTAAAAGCAAAAATGAACTATTGGGACCTCATCAAGATAAAAAGCTTCTGCACTCCAAAGGAAACAATCAACGAAACTAAAAGACAACTGACAGAATGGGAAAAGAGATTTGCAAATGACAAATCAGATAAAGGGCTAGTACCCAAAATCTATAAAGAACTCACCAAACTGCACGCCCAAAAAACAAATAATCCAGTGAAGAAATGGGCAGAAAACATGAATAGACACTTTTCTAAAGAAGACATCCAGATGGCCAACAGGCACATGAAAAGATGCTCAACGTCACTCCTCATCAGGGAAATACAAATCAAAACCACACTGAGATGTCACCTCATGCCAGTCAGAGTGGCTAAAATGAACAAATCAGAAGACTATAGATGCTGGTGAGGATGTGGAGAAACGGGAACCCTCTTGCACTTGGTGGGAATGCAAACAGATGCAGCTGCTCTGGAAAACAGTGTGGAGGTTCCTCAAAAAATTAGAAATAGATCTACTCTGTGACCCAGAAATAGCACTGCTCAGAATTTACCCAAGGGATACAGGAGTGCTGATGCATAGGGGCACTTGTACCCTAATGTTTATAGCAGCACTCTCAACAATAGCCAAATTATGGAAACAGCCTAAATGTCCATCAACTGATGAATGGATAAAGAAATTGTGGTTTATATACACAATGGAATACTATGTGGCAATGAGAAAGAATGAAATCTGGCCATTTGTAGTAATGTGGTTGGAACTGGAGAGTGTTATGCTAAGTGAAATAAGTCAGGAAGAGAAAGATACCATATGTTTTCACTCATATGTAGATTCTGAGAAACTTAACAGAAGACCATGGGGGAGGGGAAGGGGAAAAAAAGTTATAGAGAGGGAAGGAGGCAAACCATAAGAGACTCTTAAAAACTGAGAACAAACTGAGGGTTGATGGGGGGTGGGGGAGACGGGAAAGTGGGTGATGGGCATTGAGGAGGTCACCTGTTGGGATGAGCACTGGGTGTTGTATGGAAATCAATTTGACGATAAATTATATGTATACATATATATATATGTATACACACATATACACATATATATACATATAATAAAAAAGAAAGGTTGAGGCTCTGTTTGAGGAGGAAGGGCTACTTTCTCTTGGAACTGAGGCAGCATAGTAGCTCGTTTCACCTACTTCAATGAGGGAAAAAGTAGAGGAAGGAGGGCAAGAGTAGCAGCACAAGGTGGAGGAAGTGAGGAAGCTTTCTAATGATCAGAGCCATGTGGTTGCCCAAATGCCGCTGCATAAAGCACTGAGCATTCTGTAACTGCAAAGATTCAAACTGTGGTAGAATGCTCATTTTTCAGAAATGTCATATGTAAGATCACAAAATTAAATGGAAGGATAGAATATATTTATATCTGTACCTATATCTGTGTATCTATCTGTGCATCTATGTATCTGTGCATCCAGGTATGTATGTATCTATTGGTATTATTTCTATAATGCTTAATGGATATCAAGACTTCTCAATATAATTTTACTCTATGTGTCTTTTTTAAGCTCTTCAAATCATGATGCAGAATGTTCTGCAGATGATGTTGAAATTCCTACCCCTCCTCTTGCCCCTCTTCCTTCTCCACTGAGGTAGAAAGCATGGGGATCAGGTCTTCCTTGTGTTCAGAGAAGAGCATAATCATGGAGTCAGGCTGAGGGGGAATTCTTTCCTTATGATTTCAGTATAATCAGAGCGGCTATTATGATGGCAATTATACTCCTGGGTCATTTGCTCTTTTTTGCTTTGTTCCACAATTCAATGCTGCATTTACTTAGAATGGAACTTCCTTGTGTTTTTGCACTAAAAATATTAAGAAAAGTGCATGGTTTTTTTTTTTTTCCCTCAGGGAAACACCCACCCCTGGCATGTAATGAGCATTTTATGATGATTGTAAGTTCACTGGAGAATGTGTGGAGGCCAAAAAAGTAATTGCGTAAAGAAGTTATTGAAGTATTATTATGCACACTTATTAGCAGCAAAAGGCGGTGCTAGTCGTTAGCTGTTTGCTTTCAAATTCATGCTGTCCCCTTCCTGCTCTGCTCTGTACTGTGAGGGGCTGGCTCCTGAAAACTATCTTTCTCAGGCTCCCTGGCCAACTGACTTCAAGGTGGTTCAGCCGATGGGAGGCACTAGAAGTTTACTGAGATATAGCAGGAAGGGTAAAGTCAGGCATTTCTTCTCCCTTCCTTTCAGATGACCTCGGGGCCCTCTCCATGTTCTGTGTTCTCTCCATGGTTCCAGCTCCTTCTTGTTAGATATCCCCTTCATGGTCTCTGCTTCCCCTGGGAGCTCCCTCCACGGTGCTGCTTTCTGTTGAGCAACCCTCACTCATTTCCTGGGTTCCTTGTCTTCCTGGATTCCTTCAGCCCTGGGGCTGCTTGTGGCATCCTGCTTGGATACTGACCAGGTTTTCTCACCATATGCTGTTAGCTTTTCAGCAGTTCCAATGCCCTTGTCACTACATCCTGATGTTAATCCTTCCTACAAACTACCTTACATGGGTTCTGTTTTCCCAACTGGACCCTCACAGATGCAATGTCTAATCAAGACTTGTCATAGACAATATCAGTGTCTAGTGCCAAGAAACAGTAAATGTTGGCCTATAAGATTGTTTTCATGGAGGATCATTCTATGGAGATGTCAGGTTGGATCCTGAGAAGAAAAGGATGCTGGATCTTCCTGGTATCCATAGCTGATGGTAGACTTTATCTACTGTGGAACCAAAGTATGTCAGAAATGAAAACCTACATAAAATGGCTCGCATGAAATAGGTCTTTGTTTTCCTACACAAGTGCGAAGACGGGCAATTGCTGATCCTTATTCAGCTGCTTCACGTTACCTGGGTTTTAGGCTGGCATCTCTGTTGTCCTCTGAGGGCAAGCAATTCTTATGGTTCCAAGCAGGAAGCAGGAAGGCAGGGATGATAGCTGCATCTGTTACTTTTTACTAGGAAAGTAAAAACATCATAGCACATTTTTCTTCATGTCCCTTTGGCCAAATGGATCATAAGGTCACCATTAGCTATAAAGAAGTTGGAAAGCTGGGAATAGGAGTGTCATGATGGACGTGGGGACAGAGAACTGCTGCTGGAAGTGGTATATATGTTTCCTCTCCTGTTTTTAATCTGTTCCAGGACTCAGCTCTCTCTCATTGTAGGGTGTATGTAAAATCTCAATTTATATTTTTGCATGCATGCAGAAGTCAAAACTTAGTCTTACCTATTTTCTTAGGCAAATGTCACCATTAAAGAATTTCTATAGAGTTTCTAGATAGCATAGCTATTTAGCAAGTACCTATGATCATTTTGCCCTCTACAGAAAGTGGTTTGTCCCAGGGAAATCTGCTTTGCTCTGTGATGGGAGCTCATGGAACCCAGGTGGAGGGGGTTGAATGTTTCCCCCCAGAATAACCAAATATCCACATGGAAGAAAGTTCTAAGCTTAGGCAGATACCCCAAGGAAGCCAAGTTCTGTCTGGCATGGAAGCCGGTCATTTGGGTGGAAGCATAAATTAAAAAGTTGGGCCCTTTAATCAGGGAAAGATCTGATGCCTACCTAATGCAAGATGTTTATGAAAAGTAACCAAGTATTAAACCAAAGCAACCAATAATTAAAATAAGAGTTAAAAATTGATTTCCATGTCCTCCCTCATAGTCCTTTTAACTCCTCTACGAGCAGCTGCGAACCAAGTGCAATAATGGCTGCCAGATGTTGTTTCTTGGTGAATGTGGATCATCTGCTATTGGGGGAGGGGCACAGTGCATTTTATAAAATGTATGTCTTATTCAAAGTTACCATTAAGGGGAAATTTTGAAAAAACCAAATTGCTTAATAATCACAATGGAAACAAGAATCAGTATATTCTACATTTTGTGTCCAATGTAAGCAGTTAGAAATATTTGTGGTTAGGGGCACCTGGGTGGCTCGGTTGGTTAAACGGCTGACTTTGGCTCAGGTCATGATCTCGTGGTCCATGAGTTCGGGTCCCGCATCAGGCTCTCTGCTGACAGCTCAGAGGCTGGAGTCTGCTTTGGATTCTGTGTCTCCCTCTCTCTGTGTCCCTCTCCCACTCATGCTCTCTCTCGCTCTCAAAAATAAATAAAGAAATTTAAGAAAAAAATATTTTTGGTTAAAACATAAAATGTAGGGGACTTTTGGGTTTAAATCATCGTAAGTGTATACTGGTACCACTGTGGGTTCCTTGTTATAGGTCTCTGACAAGATTGCAGAGTATGAGGACGGGAAACTGTAGGGTCCTTGTGGTCTTTCTGGAAAATTTATGTCTTTGGTGGAAAAAAAGGTCCTGCCAACAACTGGGCCTTATGTGGTCATGTTATACCAAGACTCTTGTTTTCTAGGCTCTATCTTATATTTATCGCCTCTTATGATACCATTGGACCAAAGATAGAATTTTAAAGATGAAATGGATTTTAGGAGTCATTTAATCTAAAATCTTGTTCAGCAGCTTTTTAAGTGGTGTCCCAGCTTGTACTCTTATGCCTCAGGATCCACTGTCCCACACTGCAAGCATTTCTCACATGGCTTCCTACCGCACCTTGAATAAAATCCAGATATCTCTCTATGGTGTACTATGACTTTTTTGAACTGGTCCCAACTTACCTCTAAACGCTATCTTGTATACTATTTCCTGTTGCTCAGCCACATTAGATTCTTTTTCTTCCTGAAACATGCCTGCTTCATCCCACCCAATAGCCTTTGTTCTTGCTATTATCTCTGCCTAGGATGCTCTACCCACTATGCATCTTCACATGGTGAGTTCCTTCTTGTCACTCAGAAATCAGCTCCGGTGATACCTTCTCAGGGAGGCAGTTTCTGACCATTCCATTAAAGGCTCCTCATCCCACAATATCTTAATCATAGCTAGAAAGATTTATTTCACTCATGGCCCTTCTCTTCATCTGAAGTTATATTTTTCATAATTTACTAGTTTATTGTTTGTCTTCCCTTCCTAGGATGAGAGCTTGATAAGAACATCAGTCTCATCTATCTGGTTTACTAACATATATCCCAGAACCCAGAATGGGAGTTAATACATATTAAGGTTTTGGTCATATCTTCATGTAAAGAGGGAATTAGAGTCACCAGGAGAAACTTTGAAATCATGTGGGCTTATTCAAATGAGGATATAGAGAGTCATCTTGAATAGATGCCATTGTTGCCACCACCAATATTCTTCAACTGAAAATTTAGCTGAACTACTCATCTGACAATGGTGTTTGGGGCTAGGGTCAAATATTAACTAACCATGAATTATCAGAATGCGTTTGCTTTGCCTCAGGGCGGAATTTTCTCATGCACAATTTGAACAGGAAAAATAATGAATCATTGGCTGTTTTTCAACGGGGTTGCCCTTGGCATCTTGGTATGGACATTAGTCATGCCTGACTTTCCTGAGCATTATTAGAAAATTTAACATCTTTGGCTCCTGCCCACTGTCAATAGCATTTTCCCATCATTGTGACTATCAAAAAACACCCACACATTTGCAAGTGGCCCCTTAGAAGAATAGCAGTATCAAATCTGAGAACCTTAATTAGCAGGTATTGCTAGTGTGATATTAACCAATCATCTGAATTAAGACATAGGAAAGCACTCCTCCTGTTAGTTGAATTTTAGTAAGGTGCTTCTTCATCCTCCACTCTTCCTACAGGGCCTGTGCAGTCTACCTTGAAGGCGTGGTGTTGAGGCAGGCCGGTCCAGGAAGGTGAATAGCCTCTGATGGAGCAAAGCCTGCTTCCTGCTCACACAGTTTTCTTACTTGAGTACTGGGCAGAAATACATGAAGGTCTGAGCCTGAGAGCTCCTTAAAAACAAATTATCTTCATCTCCCAAGCACCCTGAGGCCATTACTTTGCTGTTGTGCCTCATTCAGTATTGTGTGTATTCCCTTCCTCCGTATATGCTATGCATACTCATAGACTCTGATTCCTGCATTCAGATATTGTGAGGATATCAGGGTTGGGACAATGATTATTATTTAGTTTTTTTTCCCTGTGTCTTCACTCCACAGTAGAATTATAATACAAATTATTGTTGTGGTTTTCTGGATAAAAATTGTTCTCAGACCATCTTTATTATAGGCTGTGCTCTTGGTGGTAACTACATTGCATTGACTTCTCCACTGGAGGAGTGAAGAAACCAGATTGGGTTATGTTCCCTAGAACAAGTGGTGATGATGCTGATGCTGATGATGACAATGACAGCCAAGTGATGGCTATATTTACCGATTGCTTATGTGTCAGGCATGATTCTTAACAATATCTGTTTTAGCTCATTTGATTATCAGTAGGTGAATATTATATCCTTTGTTTGTTTGTTTATTTACACTGAAGTATCATTGACGCACAATGTTATGTTAGTTTCAGGTGTACAAAATAGTGATTCAACATCTCTATACATTATGCTATGCTCACTGCAAGTATAGCTACCATCTGTCACCCTACTTAACTACTACAATACCATTGATTGTATTCCCTAGGCTGTACCTTTTATCCCCATGACTTATTCGCTCTATAACTGGGAGCCTGCACCTCCCATTCCCCTTACCCATTTTGCCCACATAACCCCATTTTAGATTAACAAAAAGAAAACAAAACAAAACTGAGGCAAAGAGAAGTTAAGTTACCCAAGCTAGTAAGTTTAGTGCTGTGAGTCTATTCCCGGGTATGAAGCAGACAGCATGAGCAAGAGACGTGGGCCGGGTCCAGGAGGTAGCCAGGTTGGTGGCGACAGTGATGATGTGGAGGACATATGCAGGGGCAGACACCACTCACCTTCAACCGTTGTGGCCAAGCAGGAAAGTGACCTGGCTCACTGTTGCCAAACCTTCTGACATCTTTTCAAGGGATGCAGGCAATCTGCAAAACCTCTCAATTTTAAGAGGTAGACTAAATTTTAAAATATATTCCATGACTCACATGAAATATTGCTATAGTAGAACTTCATGTTTTTGGCCTTAAGGTTTTCCTATCAAAACAAAAATTGTAGGCTCATGGCAAAAGTAAAACTTTAGATTTCAGGTAATTAATAAGATGGGGCGTGCCGGATTTTCTCCATACTCTTTTGGCTCCAAAAAGTTTCTCTTTCTGTTTTCCCAAGTCACAAACATCTGTTTATGGCCATCCAGCTAATTGGGCCCCATTGAGTGTTCTAATGAGGGCAGGGTGAGCGAGCAAGTGGATTTAATGCCCGTGGAAATGCATGTTTCTAATTGTGCATCCAGTGAAGGTGGAAAGGTTAGAGTAATGAGCTGCTCTCAAGAGTTCTGGCCAAGAGAGAAAGGGCTTTGTTGTTTCACATTTCATCTTTGTTATTGTCACTGAGATATGCACTTATTTCCACCATGGCATTGATTGCCAAGAGGCTCTGCTATTACATTTCATTATCATGCCATTTCTGAAGGAGGGGAGTCTGTTCTTACTAAGCAATGACAGTGTGCAGGCAACCATAATCACCCCTTTCTCTGCTGCACTCCCCAACATCTTGTATACAGCTGTGAACGGCTGTGGTAATGCCAATTAATCTAGGGGAGGTTTACTGAAGGAAGGGGTGCTGTACTGTACAAAAGGATAGTCCCTGAATTTTCCAAGTGGCATTTCTAGAGAAGAAATGCTAACTGAAAGGACCAGACAGACGAGGAGGCTGTCAGTTTTATGTTTCAGTGGGGGATTGACATTTCTAAATGGTTCCTCTCATCCTGCATTCTCAAGTAAGCATGGAAGCAGTGTCCAAATCAAAGGGCTGAATTTAGAGTCTCTAATCCAAGGGATTAGAGCTCAGACTGTGTGGTTGTTTGAAGACCTAGAGAAGGCCTGCTTTAGTTGAGTCACACTCAGTTAATTTAGTGACCACTGATGGTGAAGATGAGTAGCCATTTGAGAAATGAGGGGTTTCTCTTGCAGGGAGACTAAAATGTTTGGGTCCTGGGGGCACAGAATCATTGGGTGTGGTAGGGAGAAGTTTCACTTTCAGTGTTGATAAATATTTTACATTTTCAAACTGTCACAAAAGAAGCAGAATCTGTTTCAGAATTCAAAGTTCTGACTGTTAAGAGGTTTTTTTGTTTGTTTGTTTTGTTTTCTCATAATGCCTGCTTTCTGGCACCCTCACCAATCACGTTGTGCTAACTGGTATCTCCTTAAAGTTTAACACTTTGAAGATTAAATATCTCATTTAAAATGATTTGAGGTTGGGGCACCTGGGTGGCTCAGTCGGTTAAGTGTCTGCCTTCAGCTCAGGTCATGATCTCATGGTTCGTGAGTTCAAGCCCCATATGGGTCTCTGTGCTGACAGCTCAGAGCCTGGAGCCTGCTTCAGATTCTGTGTCTCTCTCTCGCTACCCCTCCCCAGCTCGTGCTCTGTCTCTCTCTCTCTCAAAAATAAATAAACATTGAAAAATAATATTTCAATGGTTTGGGATTAAAATATAATATAAATTCTGATGTTTGACTGTATTTTCAAAAACAAGGGAAGTGAAATAAAATTCCAAACCCCTTGTCTTGGCTGACATGGCCCAGCCTGAGCTCTGCCTAGCCAATTCCCCAGTGCTGTCTGGTGCCTTTGCTCCCCCTCTTGTTCTCTTTCAGCCCCATGGATCTTCTTTTAGTTACTTGACCCTTTTAACTTCATTTCTACCTCTGAGACTTGACACATCCTCTTCCAAAGTGCTCCCCACCCTCAGATCTTTGCTTGCAGGTTTCCTCTTACCTGTTCAGTCTCAGCTTAAACATTGCCTCTTCAGAGGAGGTTCCTCTGACCATTTTACCAATGGGCAGTCCACATCCATACCTTCCAGTATCTCTACCATTTATGTATTCATAACATGTATAATAAAACCTACTTTGTTAGGGTATGTTTTTTTTTGTCTTTCCCACTAAATTATGACCTTTCACAAGAATTGTAATTCTCTTATTCCCTGTATCTCTAGTACTTGGCTTATAGTAGGTCATCCATAACACAGTAAAGGAGATGATTCAAAAGATATAAAATTAAAAGGTTTGGTGTTAGATATTTCATTTTTAATTCCCCAATACCCATAATCTATGATAGATTATTTAGCTAGGGGACTCCTGTACCAGGTGATAGTTAAGAGGAAGATTTTGTTGTTGATGAGTGCCTTGCCCCTAGTTTCCTATAAATAGAGACCAGGCAAAGCTTAGCTAGTGCTCTACTGCAGGTGAAGAGTAAAGGCAAATGAAGCAGGGAAGAACGCAAAGCAAATACAAGGTATATTAGCAAAGCTGGTCATAAAAAGAACACTCCCTGGTGCTTTACCCAGTGGGTTCATTTCTGAATTGACTTCTTGGAAGTGTTCTACCTTGGAATAGTTCTTTAAGTTCAGGAAAAGAGTTTATCCGCTGGCTCCTTCCTGTCTTTTGTCTCTCATTAGTCAAAGTGTGCACCACAGGGCATTGGCTTCTCTACCCTTCTGGGTTGTGTTCCTTAGCCCTTTTGGGTATCTTCTGGAAAGTCAAACCTGGTAAAACACTTTTCCCCACCGCTCTATGCTTCATCTGGGACCAGGTGTGGTGGGAGAAACTAGAACTTCTGTGGATCTGATCAGCTTGGGCTTGAGGCTCCATCCTCCCTACCCCTGCCAAGGGCTGCAGAGGCCATGCCTAAGATGGTTCTTATTTTAAGAGAATTTGAGGCAACTGGTAAAATTCAGGAATGAGGTGGCCAGCTTGGACTCTCTAATGAGTAACTGGCCAAGGACTTGAGGGACAGGTGGAAATGAATAAATCTGAAAAAAGCACATAAATTGGGTTCAATGAAGACTCCTCAGTTCCTGGGCACTTGTGATTTTAGACAAGCCCATGGCATGAAAGCCTCTGTTATCTTATTGAAATGTCACACTTCTTTAGTTAAGCTCTCAATGATGAAACCTCAGAAATGTTTCTTCACTCAACTGGCACGGAGTCCCACTGGGGCCATTACATATACTTATGTGATATATGCATATGTATATCATATGTGTGTATATGTATATGTACACACATCTATAAATCTATAATCTATAAAGGCAAACCAAATGTATTTTCTACAAATCAAATCATAGTAAGCTGAAGTCCACAGCGTTTCATTTCAGGTCTTTTTAACATACACCCCCCTTCGGGTCTTCCTTCTAACTTGGGCAGCTGCACACTCAGTAGAATTATTTCTATTTGTGTCTAGGGAGCTGGAAACTTTCTCACACCAAGTCTGATCCCCTTTCTAGCTGCCAGCACTAGAGTTAAATGACGCTTGACTAGGGCTGCTTCTTGGGTATGAGACTTCTGCGATTGCACAGGGTCCCATGCTCAGAAGGACCCGTGCTTAGTTTATAATGCTCTGTTGCCACAGACTTGGGATTCTCAATAATTTCCTCACTAAAATTCTCAGGAATTTTATCTTTGAACTTGTGATTTTTAAGTGAAGTCTGATAATCAACAAAGCCTGCCTATGAACAGATTAGCACAGTGTACATGTCTGTCATGCCATCCTTTGCATCCCCCTCCTCATACAATATTTGTGATGTCTCATAAACGTTGAATGCTGATAGACCCACGATGCATGGGAGTCAAGCGAGACTCAAAACGAGTACAAGGTAAGTGTGTTATGTCTGTGAATGAGTAAGCCAGGACACTGATAGCCCTAAAGTGCTATACTTACTGTTTGAGCCAAAACTTTGTGCACAGGAAAAAGGCAGTAGCATTCTAAGGAAAATGAACAACTAAGGAACTCTATTAAACCCTTTCGTACCATTCTTATTTTCCTGTATTACACTGCAGTTAGTGACCTAAGAGGAAGGAGAAAGATAGGCCAACCCATAGTTCCTTTTCTTTTCATCTTCCATACTCTTCAGTAATTTGAAGGTAGAGAGTTGAGGTAGAATGTGCATGTATAAAGAAATGAAATGAAAAGAGCTGAGTTAGTTTTGTGCAGTGTTTCCACTCATCTGGTAAGAATTACATATATGTGCATACATGCACTACAAATGCAAATTGAATAATTTTGGTAATTCAGCATAGAAGTTAAATGCTCTTATATTTGCATTAAAACTGGCATTATACAAATAAAGATTAACAGCAAAACTTATACTAATAACCTAAAATTTTAATTTTTTTTTTTACTTAGAATGACATTATATAGCAAATTAAAAACCTTAAGAGAGAGACCACAGAAATAAGAAAAGGCTTTATTTTTTAGTACTGTTAACAATACCTTTTCCCTGCTTTACAGCAAGAGACCCCACATTTTATTTTGCCCTGGACCCTGCAAATTATGCTGCTTGCTCTGTTCTTCCCTTAGGGACTACTTGTGGCCCATGTGTGGAAACTTGGCAAGAAGTCCCATTTGCCATCTGATTTCCTATCTTTGGTCACTGAGCGGGGAATGAATGAATCAGTGGGGACTTTTGGTGACAATTGAAGGCCATCAGACCCTAGCCACAGTGAAGGAGTCTTCAGGAGCTCCTAAGAATGCAGTTTCTGGAGGCCAACCTCCAGCTGTTCCAAGAAAGCCTGAAGGATGGGAGGCTTCTTAAAGAACGAATAAACTGTAGATAATCAGGGATTTCTGTATAGATATGTGGGGCTTGCATTTTGACTTTGTGGAGTCTTCTATCCCATCTTTGATAATAAAATGGTAAAAAAAATATTTAAACTGCAATTCACTATTTTATAATAACCTCTTTTCCTGCTGGAAATACTCATTCTATCCTATGAAGAGTGGAGTGTAAACTATAAACCAAACTCTGAAGCCAGCCTGCCTGGGTTTGATCCCAGCTCTGACATTTCTTAGCTTTGTGGCATTTAACTCTGTGGTTTGTTTCCTCCTCCCCCCCCCTTCTTCTTCTTTTGTTTATTTATTCATTTTGAGAGAGAGAGAGAGAAAAAACATGTGCAAGTGGGAGAGGGGCAGAGAGAGAAAGAGACAGAGAATCCTAAGCAGGATCTGCACTGTCAGTACAGAGCCCAACCCGGGGCTCAAACTCGCGAACGATGAGATCATGACCTGAGCCGAAACCAAGAGTCAGACCCTTAACCAACTGAGCCACTTGGGGACCGCATGGTTTCCTTTTCTGTAAAATGGAAATAATAATTGCATTTTAGGGGTAAATTGAATTTTCAAGGTTGTGGTAGGAATTAAATGAAATTAACTGAGAGTAATGTATGTAAAACTTAGTGCCTGGAACATACTCTCAGTAAATGTTAGCTATTGTTGTTGTTTCATTATTATTATTGGTGTATCTATGCAACTGTCCTCCTAGTCAGACTGCTAGATCTGCGAAGGCTGAGGTGTATCTCTGGCATTAAATGTGAACATGTTGCACATTCTAGTTACTCAATAAACATCTTGATATGATGCTTTTCTCGATGTGAAGTAAACTGTGTTTTGCAAGTAGAATGTGCCTTCTTTATGGTGAGAAGAGAGCTCTCCTAAAGACAGTGGCCAAACCAAAGGTCATATTCTCACCCATGTGTTGTGGAGGATATAGTTTTTGTTCTAGGAAACTCATATGTCCTGAACCAAAAAATGTCTGTGAGCATGAGAAACACACCACTGGCTGTTTTCCAGTTTGGAATGAGTGCTTGCAGTTTGCTAAATCACGTTGATGTTCCACCTGTTCTTATGCTCCAGCCATGACCCTCTTCACATCTAGCTCTTCAGGGTGGCGGAAGGCAATGAAGGAGTGGAGCTTCCAATGAACCCCAAGCAGGTCCGCTTGAAATGTCCCCTGCTCTCTATTCATAGGTATTGTTCAGAATATTTAGAAGTGTTCAAACATGAAGGAAAGTGATCCCTATTTCTTACTTTACAAAGCAAGTAATATTTCTCCCACAAAAGCAAAGAGCACAGGCAAAGCCATTTAATAATCGTGGCAGCAGCCTCACTGTAGAATGAGGTGTGTGTGACAGGCAAGCTGAGCACTTGGGGGACCTTTCAGTTGCTTCCTCCCACTAAGGTCCGTCACCTACACCCACAAACTATCTCTTTCAGGTTGATAGATCTCTGTTTCCCACTCTCTGCTCTGGGGAGGACGATATCACATTTCCCGCCCTGCAGGTGTCCAAGCCTTCTATTCGAACAACAAACCATGAAGTTGAGGCCGAGTGCCAGAGGCCCAGTCTCGTACAGCAGGCACTGCATCTGCCCGTGAGATGGGGTCTCTGATAGCTGTGCTGTCCCTTAAAAACAGAAGAAACCAAACCCCACTTTCACTACATGAGAAGGTGCTTCCTGACAAATTTCCCCTCTGTGAAGGTCTTATCCTGGGGCAGAACAGCATTCACAAGAGGAGACTGCAAAATCCCTTATGAAGAAAATTATCTGATCATAATTCTCCAGTCCAATCTATGGAACCACTTCTGTGGTTGGTACCTGAAGCGAATGCTTTTTTCTCTGTTTTCTTCCCTTTTACTTCATCATTTTTTCATTCTAGTACCTTGTTCCCTGTTACTTTTCTCCTTCCTCACCCCCGTCTTTTTTATTTTTTTACTTAAAAAATCTTAAGTTTTTTTATTTATTATTTTTGTGTGAGAGAGAGAGTAACCAAGGGAGAGGCGGGGCGGGGGGGGGGGGGAAGGGAGAGAATCCCAAGCAGGACCCATGCTATTAATACAGAGCTCGACACAGAGCTCACAAACCATGAGATTATGACCTGAGCCATAATCAAGAGTAGGATGCTTAACCGACTGAGCCACCCAGGTGCCTCACTCACCACCCTCTTTTTTAAAAGGAGTGAAGTGTGGTTATTAAAACACAAGTCTAATAGGATCGGGACTACCTGAATTTGGATACAAGCTCCACCACTTACTAGGTGGATGACCTAGGGCAAGCTACTTCCTGTTTATGCCTTAGTTTCATCACTGTAAAATGAGGCCAATAAAATAATCTCCCTTGTGTGCAACAGCTCCAGACTACACAACCCACATTGTTTTCTACAACCCTCAGGGGTTGGTGGTTGCCATGGACTCTGCTTCCTGATCAAGAGTGATGACCTTTCTGAGACCAAACAGCCATCCCCAGGTCTTCTGCAATAAGTTCACAGGACGTTGCACTGTGAGGAACCCCCGGGCATTTCACAGTGTGGAAGGCGGCTCTTGGGGTTATGCAACACATCCTCACTGTTGTGATGATAAAATACAGAAACACAACTACAGCTCTTTGGATAATACCTAGAACATAGTCAGTACCTATGTTCACTAAACATGGGCCATTGTTCCTTGATGCCTCTTCAAGTACTCATGGCAGTGAAGGGCATGCTTGTTCTCATGATGGTACTCTGTTGTCATCTTTAGATCCAGGTCATCTTGCCCTTCACCTGGGAGCTTTCAGTTCCACTTAGTGCTCTTCCACAAGCTGGTTATCCTGCCTTCTGATGACTTCCTATATGTTGAGGACCCTTGTTTTCTTAGGACATTCCAGCTTTAGGGAAGAAAAACTACTTGTATGACTGCTTATGATGCTGGGGGGAGAGTTTTCTACTTAATGGTTGCAGATGTTAGAAACCAACTTTGGCCAGTCTGCCCTCCTTTTTCATAAGTCTCTAAAAGGGGCCTCGTGCTTACAGCTTGTGCCTGCTATCCCACCATCCAGTGTGTTTTTATCAAGTGTCTTTTGTCTGCCAGACACTATACTTGGCACTAGTGCTAAGCCATGGGGCATTTGGTGAAGACCCTCCAGTGCCTTACTGGGGTTTCTTCACATGCACAATCAATAAGCTGAGGCCAAGAGCTCTCCTGCCTCAGGTCCATTCACTCCTGGGGATGATGCACCGCATTCTCTATGTTGAGGGTGAGGAAGGTGCAGTGATCCAGCTGTGTAGTATTGGGGAGGAGGTGTGAATTTCATTTTGGCCTGCCCCTTCTGCGTCAGTGTCCCACTGTCACCCCCAAAGCCACCCAAGTGAGCCTGTGGGATTTTACCTAGTAGCAGCCTTCATTTCCTGTTGTGCTCAGGAGGTGAGCATGCAGACTAGGTTGCCTTTGCAGAGAGTATTTTCTTCTGTGGTGCTAATTCCAAAACCAGATGTGGTCAGCTTTTTATCTTTGATTAAAAATTCCCATAACTTAACTGCATTGTGGGTATACAAAAATATCATATTGTACTTCAAAGTGTAGCCCATATTGTGCTTCTGAAGACTATTTGGCCAAATGAGATCTTAGGAAATATAAGAGTCTACATAAAAGAAGAACTTTATCCTACAAACTAGTTTGGACATGATTCCTTTCTGCCATTTTCATTGAGCCAGTAAAAATCCCCAAAAGAATGAAGTAGCAGGGTGCCTGGGTGGCTCAGTTGGTTGGGCATCCAGCTTTGGCTCATGTCATGATCTTGCGGTCTGTGAGTTTGAGCCCCGCGTCAGGCTCTGTGCTGACAGCTCAGAGCCTGGAGCCTGCTTTGGATTCTGTGTCTCCCTCTCTCTCTGCCCCTCCCCTGCTCACACCTCTGTCTCTCTTTAAAAAAGAAAAAAAAATGAAGTAGCAACCACACTGCTACTAATACAAACCCAAAATCAAGGCACTCAAGTTAAACCTTTGGTGACATAGGTTTCTTGGTAGAAAAAAGCTAACAAATTCAAAACCAAAGAATTCTTTTTTAAATTTGATTTTTACTTATATTAATGGGCATTACCACCTCTCCACATATCCATTCCTGCTCCCAGAAAGCAGTTGCATTCAACTTATAAATGATTTTTTTTGTCTGCATTTTCGTATTTCTGTGTTACATGCTATAGTATTGCCACTTGATTTTCTAGATTTTATTTTATTTTATTTTCTATACTTAGACAATTCAGTTATCTTCCTGTTATGAATAATGAGGGTTTTGATCTCTTTTTACATACTCCCCACAACTACCTAACACATTCACACACACACAAATACACACACATACTTGCTATCCTCCCAGTACAGTTAACTCTGATTTTGGCTAAATTAGATCTATCAGTAAATAGAGATTTTTAATATATATATATATATATATATATATAAATTTATATATATATATATATATATATATATATATAAATTTATTATTTATTTATTTATTTTGAGAGAGACAGAGAGAAAGAGTGGGGGAGTGACAGAGAGGTAGAGGCACAGAGCCTGATGTAGGGCTCAATCCCACAAACCATGAGATCATGACCTGAGCTGAAATCAAGAGTTGGACACTTAACCAACTGAGCCACCCAAGAGCCCCAGTAAATAGTTTATTTACGTTTTTATTATGTCAACACAATTGAAAGTTCTGCAAGATTTTATTATCACTTTTCCTTTCCTCCACATCTTTATTTCCTTGGTACTTGTATATGGTCTTTGTCTTTCTTCATTTTTTAGTTTACTATATGCACACCACTACTGTATCCCCAAACTCCTTCAGCTGTGTAAGTTTCCTCTGGGTACATTCAAACATACCTGATAGTCTGTCTGCTTTATCTGACTGAACCAGTCTTAGCAGTCTTCTGACTTGCCCTTTGAGTTTGACTGATCTTCAGGCCTCTCTCTAGCCAGGTATAATTGTGGAATCTCCTTTGCCACCACCCCATCATCCCAAGGGATTCTTTTTGCCACTGTCCCAAGTTGGGACCCCTATTTCCTAGATTCCATAATTTCCTCCTTTTTTGGGTTTATTCCTTTATGTTACCTATACACATGCTTCAATTTTTCCTTAGAAAAAGCCCATGAATGGTAAATTTTGAGACTAGGTATCTTTATTCTATCCTCATACTTCATTTAGATTTTGGCTAGGTATAAAATTTCAGGTTTTAAGTGTTTTTTTTTTCCCCTCTCTCTCTGAATTTAAATTTTTCCTTCATTGTCTATTACTATTCAGTGTTTATGGAGAATCCAAAGTCATTTTGATACTTAATTCTTTGTATGAGACCCACTCCTCCTCTCTTATCCCAATTAGAGGGATTTCACAATTTATTCTTTCTTTTCCTTCTTTTTCTCCTTTGAAAAAAAAATCTCAGGGTGCCTGGGTGGCTCAGTTGGTTGAGCGTCCAACTTCAGCTCAGGTCATGATCTCACAGTTTGTGAGTTTGAGCCCCGTGTCGAGCTCTGTGCTGATAGCTTGGGGCCTGGAGCCTGCTTTGGATTCTGTGTCTCCCTCTCTCTCTGCTCCTCCCCTGCTCACACGCTGTCTCTCTCTAAAAAATAAATAAATATTTTTTGAAAATCTCAGGCACTTTGAAAATTCACAATGATGTGTATCACAGGCTGGATTTCCAGAAAGCAGACCCTGAGATGGAGATTAGTATGGGGAAGGTTTATTTGGGAGTGCTCTTGAGATCAACACCTATGGAGGGAAGGAAGGGAAGGGAGAGGGAGGGAGAAGTTGTGTTGTGATGTGATCTCAGAAGAACCTCAGCAGTGGGTCTGTAGTGGCTCCACAAGTAGGATGGCCCTTCAGAGTTGTCCTGGATGGGGCAAGGAGGCTGGTCCTTTACATCCCTGTGTTGATTGGATATGGGCCACCCCAGAAGGAGACAGGATCTTGGGTAAGGCAATTTTTTCCTGCTGAGGCACTCTCCAGCAGAAAAACTCACTGCAGCAAGGGGACTAAGTCCTTTGTCCCTGAAGGGAGATGTAAGGGATGCACCACAGCACTGTCACACTGTGTCTTGCAGCATGGGCTTGATTTCATCCATTGTGGTAGGCACACAGAGAATCCTTTCTATTGGAACTTCATCCATTGGTCTGTAGTATTTTCTTAAACTACTTCTTTGATTTGCTTTTTTCACTTTCTTTGTTTTCTTTTTCTGGAACTGTTATTATTCAGGTGTGGGATTACTTCGAATTTCTTATCTTTCTGACCCCATTATCTTCTCTTTGCCCTTTTGGCTCTGTCTGTAATTTTTGTCAAGTTTATTTTTCAACCCTTCTTTGAAGCTTGCTTTTTTATATTCTTTGATTTTTAACATTATGCCATTCTTATTTAATGGATACAATATCTTCTCTTATCTTACTAAGAATATTAGCAATATTTTTTTGTGAAATCTCCTTGCATTGTTTTTATCTCCATGCGATTTTTTTTAAAACTATCTTTTTTTTTTTTTTAATTTTTTTTTCAACGTTTATTTATTTTTGGGACAGAGAGAGACAGAGCATGAACGGGCGAGGGGCAGAGAGAGAGGGAGACACAGAATCGGAAACAGGCTCCAGGCTCTGAGCCATCAGCCCAGAGCCCGAC
Organism: Herpailurus yagouaroundi; assembly: GCF_014898765.1. Classification (NCBI taxonomy): domain Eukaryota; kingdom Metazoa; phylum Chordata; class Mammalia; order Carnivora; family Felidae; genus Herpailurus; species Herpailurus yagouaroundi. Next base: position 45,177,292 of record NW_024412394.1, on the reverse strand, counting down.
GCGGGGCTCGAACTCACGGACCGTGAGATCGTGACCTGGTTGAAGTCGGACGCTTAACCGACTGCGCCACCCAGGCGCCCCTCCATGCGATTTTTAAATGTTTATTTGTTTGGACCTCCTGCTTTTCGTATTAGATGCATTTCTTAAAGTTTGGCAAGTCATGTCTTTGCTCATGTGTAGAGCTAATTGCAACCTGTGCACATGTTGCTGAGGCCCAGCTGTGGGCTGACATCAGGGTGATCTGTTTGGGTTGTTTCACTGGTGCTGCTCCAATATCAATAGCTTTGGACTTTTTTTTTTCTTCTTAAGGTGTTCAGATTCCCTAGGGAAGGACATTATACTATCTTATTAGAGGAATAGTCTAGATTTCTGGAAGGCAAACGTGGAAAGAAAGCTAGAGTGCAGAGGCTGTTAATAATATTTCTACATAACACCTGATGTCAATGTCTCCCTATCATTATGTGGGCCTGGTGTCTTTTAGCTCAGAGAGACTCTGTTTTACCTTCTCTGGAGAATAAACATTTGTTTTCTTCCATGGGAAGGAGCAGCAGGCACTTGGCTCTTGGTTTCAGGGTAGGTATTTGGAAATCTCATGAGGACTATCAATCAACACTCCTTTTATTAGCTCTACTTTCACCCCTATTTCCAAAAGTCCAGGGTGATGCCAATTCTTCATCCTCCTGGAGGTTCTATGGCATAAATGTGGTTTTGTCTTGGCTCTCCCTGCTGTCGATGTAGCAGTTAACTTTATTGGGTCTGCTAAGTCTGTTGCATTCATTTATTTTCTTTCTAGCATCCAAAATTTTGTTGCTTCTGTCTTCTTCCCTATTCCCTTGGTCCTGTGGGTTTAGGATTTAAGAAAAAATCCTTTGCTGTCAGCCTAGTAGAGTTTTGGAGGAAACAGAGATAATGCAATGAGATTCCATCCTTAACTAGAAGTAAATACACAAAATCCCTGATCATTACATTTCTCTGAAATTCCTTTCAAGTAATTTAAGTGAAACCAGCTTGATTCTAGTATCCATTAGAATCTTCAAGCTATAATTCCCTTCTGTTTAATTTTATGATTAAAATTTTAATGATCACAAATCTGTAAATTTTCTCTGTAAACATGGGAATTAATGTAGGAAATAGAATACATTGATGAAATTATAGATTGAAAGTTAGTGAGAATACAGCAAAAGAAATTGTATCCTGTGCCTGGTAGCATTTTTGTGGTAAAAACTGTAAGAGCTTGGATCTCTATCTTGCCTCTACTACTTAGTAGCAGAATAAAACTTAATCCTTTTGAGGTCCCTGTTAAATAGACATAATAAACCAATACTGCATTTAGCTGAAGGTAAGATTGAGTAGGAGATGGAGATAGGATAGCCACCAATGTCTGGCACATGGCTGGTGCACAGCAGAAGTTAGTTTTTTTCCCTGGCACCAGAGGGAAGGGGGAAGAATAATGAGACTTCTCAGGGAAGATGTAAAAGGATGGGGCTAGGAGATGTTCCCCATTCCCGGGGCCTTCAACTAATCTTTGGAGTCCATACTTACTCCTGTGGAATTTGCATGTTTTCTGCTATAGTAAAGAATTCAGGAAGGGGCGCCTGGGTGGCTCAGTCGGTTAAGCATCAGACTTCGGCTCAGGTCATCATCTCATAGCTCCTGAGTTTGAGCCCCGCGTGGGGCTCTGTGCTGACAGCTCAGAGCATGGAGCCTGTTTCAGATTCTGTCTCCATCTCTCTCTCTGCCCTTCTCTCTCTCGGACTCTTTCAAAAGTAAGTAAACATTAAAAAAATAAAAAAAATAAAGAATTCAGGGAAAGGATGCCCTGGAAAAAAGAGGGCTAGCTGGTGGTAAACAGAAAAAAAGATAAGAGGAAAAAGAAGATAAGAAGGATAAAACAAAGGACATATTGATAGACATAGTATTGACAAGAGTGGCAGTGGTGGGACATCTGGTCACCCCAAGCATAATATCAGGGGTAAAAACAGTTTCTAAATTAACCTTAAAACCGAGGAGAAAACACATTCAACTTCAACTCAAGGGGTGATTTATTCAGTTAAGGGATTATATGATTTTTTCTTCTCTTTGGACTTCCTTCTATTGCCTGACTCTAGTGACTCGTTAGCCCTCTCAGTAGAGGGACAGTAAGATAAGTAAAAGAAGAGGAAACTTGAACCAGTCATTTCAGAAACTGGCTAGTAACTCTGATGAAAGTTTGATATAGGAGGAGGAAAATAAGCTTTCTTGATTATCAGTGGAATTAAATTATGCCTGGATACCTAGTCTCTATTATTGGGGATAATTGTGAGTTGGCTGCATGTCAATTTAGAGAAATGATATGTAACTTAAATAAATGATCTACATCTGGAAGTTTCTGTTTCTGTAAAAAAAAATCTAGGGCTGAGTTAAATAGTTGGATGACTTTCAAAATTTTGAATTTGTCAGATTTTAGTGGTCATTAGTAGAGAAGCAGAAAGAGCAGCAAAAGAAAGGTTATTAGTTACCTAGGGAGACTATTAAAAATAATTGTTAAGTGCAACTCTGTTACATGCAACTCTGCCCAGGTAGGAAGGAGTTTGGGTCAAGTACTGTTCTATAAGGAAGGTTGCTGCTTATCCTTTGGTGTCATCCAGAATTCTAATTACAGCCCTCAGTTGAATCCACCCTGTACATGTACTTCTGTAGAAATCACTGGAGGGGTTTCTTTACTTGAAAATTTATGAATATAACAAAAGGGTTTGAAAATGATTGAACCCTTGCTGCTGAGCAAACTCTGCAGCTTGAAAACCAGTCAAATACTCACTTATGAGAAAATAGACTTCACAAACCAATACCCATGTGCAGTGGTGTATCTGGTATTGTTTCACACTCCCCATCCCTAGGCCATCAGCACAACTCTTTGTCAGGTGTGGTTAAGGGAATGGTACATGCCTGGGTTTTGTTCAAACCACCCTCTCCTTTCATCATCTTGTTCTGCATCATTTCTGGTCTTCAGTGTCCCATGATGCTCTGCATCCCATTGGAACAGTCCATCCTTGTAATGAGAGGAATATCCGAATTGTGGCAATTCTCACTGTCACTGCTGCAGTTGCTCAGATTGCATACTTTTAAAGTGTCATCACTAGCTGTATTTCTACAATGGATACAACTGCTGTTTCTAATTTTCTCACACAGGGCAGATAGCTACAGGGCTGGGATATAAAAGAGGACCTCTTTCCTTCAGCACACTGCTCTTGACCCTCCCCAGATCCTTGACTGTCTCTGGGCTTTGTCCCTGTGCTCTGCAAATGCTCAGGAATAATAGAAGTTTTGTAGACAGCTACAGCTTTTAAAAAACTATATATATATATAAAACAATATTCTTGCTGAAATTTCTATAATCTGGAAATTTCTCTCCCACTTTGTTGAAGTCATTGACGGAAGTATCTCTCTTGGGCTATACTTTTAAACATCTTTCTAACTATGGAACTGCTGGGGTTGCTACCAAACTGTTGAAGGTCTATTCTGTGTGGCCATACAATGAGATAAAAGTTTTCTAATTAGTATAGTATATGTAGTAGCATTAGTATATAATGCAATTAAAAAAATTTGTTGTGAACTATGTCATACATAAAGGAGTTTTCATAAGATATATGTACAATTTGAAGACTAATAACATGAATACCCATTTGCCTACCACTTAGCTGAAGAAATACAATATTGTCAGTCCATTTAAAACCTTCTGGGTGCCTCTCTGATCCCATCTTCTTCCCTTTCATCAAAGGTAATTCTAGCCTGAATTTTAAGTGAGTCATTCCCTTGCTTTCCTTTATAGTTTTAACACATATGGATATACCTAAATAATGTATTATTTTTGAATTTTAAATAAATGGAATTCTACTATATACTGTGAGCATTCTTCTGTGAGTCTTTTTTTCACTCATCATTACATTGGTATCATTCATATTAAAGCATTTAGCTACAGTTTGTTCATTTTTATTGCTGTGTGGTACTCTATCTTATGAATATACTATAATTTATTTACTCTACTATTGATAGACATTTGTGGGTTCCTTTTTTATTTTGGGGTTCTGAATAGTGCATAGTAGGGTCAGAGCTCTTAATTTTTGCTAGTCTAGTGAGTGTGAAATAATATTTCACTGTGTTTTTAATTTGTATTTCTTAATTACTCAATGGGGTGAAAGCCATTTCAGACGTTTGCTGGCCATCTCAATTTTCTCTTTTTGAAGTGCCTTTTCGAGTCCTTTGCTCAGTTTTCTCTTGGTTGGACTGTCCTTTGATTAATGATTTGTAGAAGTTCTTTATGTATTCTAGATACAAGTTCTTTGTTGTTAATAGAAGTTGAAAATACCTTTTAATCTCTGTGACTTACTTTTTAATTTCACTTAGAATATCTTATGATGAACAACTTCTTTGATCTTAATGTTGTAGTTACCAATTTTCTCCTTATAAAGTTGATGCTTTTTATATCTTAAGAAGTGCTATCATACCATGAAGTCATGAAAATGTCTTCCAAAATGTTTTTAATGTAAAATTATCTTCTAGATTATTATATATTATCTTCTAGAACCTTTATAGTTTGCTTTTCATAGATAGGTTTTTAATTCTTTCGGAAGTAGCCTTTGGTATGGTGTGAGTTACAGGGTCCTATTTTCAAATTTTCTGTATGGGTAGCTGTTTTCCAAGCATCATGTATTAAAAAGTAGTATCTTTCAGCAACTGATCTGCTGTGCTATATTTTCCCCCCACAAATCAAGTGTCTGTGTATTCATGGCTTTCTCCCCAGGCTCTCATTTGTGTTCCATTGGCCTACTTGTTTTTCCCTGGGATAATTCTGTGCTACTATATAAATTTTAGAATCAGCTTATTGAGTTACACGCACACACACACACACACACACCCTTTATTGTAATTTTGATTGAGAATGCATTGAATCCATGTCAATATGGAGAGAACAGTTTTTTAAAATTGAGCTTCCAGGGGAAGAACAAATGAGTATGTTACCTTCCCATGAGGCTACTATGCTTCAAGAAGTCAACTACATGAGGAAACCACAGGTAGGTTCTCCCCTTAGCAGTTCTAACTTCAAATCTTTTCAGCCCAGAGGCCAGGCATATGAGTGAGCAAATCCTCAGATGATTACAGTTTTCAACTGTAGGGTCACTTCCAGACTTCAGGTCTTCCCAGCTAAGAATCTAGACATCATGAAGCAGAGACAAGCCTTTTTTTTCTTTATTATTTCTTGACCCATGGAAAATGGGCAAAATAAATTGATTGTTGTCTTAGACCCCCAATTTTGGTGATTTGTTATGTAACAATAATAAACAATAACAGAGTAGTCTTCTTTAATTTCTCCCAATAAAGTTGCATAGTTTTTCAGTGAAATCTTGTACATGTTTGTTAGATTGATTCGTAAGTAATGTATGTTTTCTATATGTCTCTGAGTTTGGCTTACAGATATTTTGCTTATGCTTTTTGAATTCATGTTTATGATAAAACTTTAATTTTACTTTCTTGGCCTGTCTTTAGTTTTGGTGCCAATGCAGTACTAGCTTTAAAAATAGAGAAATATTTCCTCTTTTTATTCCCTGAAAACATTTGTAAAAAGGGAAGTGTCTTGTTCCTTCAGCATTTGGGAGAAATCATGTTTAAAACCATCCAATCCTGGTGTTTTCTTTTATGTGTAGAGATTTATACCTATGGACTTAAGTTTTTGCATTGATAGAGGACAAGTCAGGATTTTTATTTGTTCTCGAATTAGTATGTTAATTTATACATTTTTAAAGAATGTTTTCATTACACTTATATTTTAAGTAGTCTGTTTGCTACAAATTCTTTGAAACGTGTTTTTAATTTTTACTTTATGGCCTCATACTTGTTTAATTCTTATAAATTGGCCAAAAGTTATTCAAAATACTTTTTTACATTAGCTTTTTTTTTTTTTAATTTTTTTTTAATGTTTATTTATTTTTGAGACAGAGAGAGACAGAGCATGAACGGGGGAGGGGCAGAGAGAGAAGGAGACACAGAATCGGAAGCAGGCTCCAGGCTCTGAGCCATCAGCCCAGAGCCTGATGTGGGGCTCGAACTCACGGACCGCAAGATCGTGACCCGAGCTGAAGTCGGACGCTCAACCGACTGTGCCACCCAGGCGCCCCTACATTAGCTTTTTTAATCTATGCTGCAAACAAGGAGTTGTAATCTTTTTGGCTCTTAATACTGTTTCTTCTCTATTTTGTTCTTGGTAAATTTTGCAAAAAGTGTATCAATTTTACTAGACTTAACCAAATAAGCCAGCTTTTCTGGTTGTTTCTTCTGTTTATTTTCTCTATTGTGTCATTGTTTCATTCTGTTTCATCAAGTTCTGCTCTTATATTTATTCTCTTTCTTCTATTTTCTTTGGATTTAGTTTTTTCTTTTTTGAGCTTTTTTTAAAATTTTATTTTTAATATTTATTTATTTTTGAGAGAGACAGAGTACGAGTGGGGGAGGGGCAGAGAGAGGGGGAGTCATAGAATCCGAAGTAGGCTGCAGGCTCAGCTGCAAGCTGTCAGCACAGAGCCTGTCTTGGGGCTTGAACCCATGGACCACGAGATCATGGCCTGAGCTGAAGTCAGTCGCTTAACCAACTGAGCCACCCAGTTGCCCCTCTTTTTTGAACTTTTTTAAGTTGAGTGCCTAGGTTAGTTTTTTTCAACCTTCTTTCTTTTTTAATACAAACATGTAAGACTTTAACTTTCTTTCCAGGTATTATTTGTAGATGCCTCCAACAAGTTCGATAAGTATTTTTCATGACCATTCACTTTTAAGGATTTTTAAATTTCTGGGATTCATGTATTACTTAAAAGTGTATTTTTCAATTTCCTAATACAGTGTGTTTTTAGTTACTATTATCTTCTTAATTACTAATTTGATGTGTTGTGATAAAATATGGTCCTCATAGCATAGAGTCTTTGAAATTTGTTGATAATTGTTGGGATCACTCCTTGTTTACTTATTGTAAATTTTTTCTGTGTACTTCAGATGAATGTGTTATTTTCCGGTTGCTGGGTGCGGTATTCTATATATGTCTGTTGGCTCAAGGATAGTATTTGTGTGATTCAGACATTACTTCACCTTATCGTATGTTACAGTATGTTTCTAATGCCCTTTGAGTGTGAGTTCCTTTTGAGTTTGACCTTTAGATGGCCCATTTTTCAAGTGCATTCCTCCAGAGCAGACTTTCCTTTGCCTCTGCTGAGCACATGAGGGAGCTATCACCTGAGACTGTTTCAAACTGTATTCTCGGTTTAGGGTATTTTTGTTTGTGTGTTTTTGACCATGTAGGTGTATGAAATCGGTCCCCTACGTCGTCCTCAGTGAATGTGGCTCGAGATTAGGAATTCCCAGTGGAAAGGCAGAGGGAGGCATTGTCTCCCTCCGTGGGGTGGGTTTTTTCCTACTTCACCCACTGATAAAACTGCTCCCCAGAGAGATGCTGGCTTTTAGGTCGGTGTCTGTGACTTGAAGTTGCCCCTCCTGAGAGCACTAAGAATTGGGATGTATTGCCCAGGCAAACTCTGGCTCCAGCGTGTACTTACCCTGAGGATTTGTGCTTTCTCATCGTCTCTGACATCTGAGGAATTCTTACTCTCTGGCCAACTTCTCCATGCATTTAAATTATGATTATATATTTTAACTAGCATTTTTATTTGTGCAATACTTGGAGAGGTTTCCACATTGCTAGAAAGATAAGTCTATAATGTAATTTGGAAACTAAAAAAAAAAAGAAAAGAACAATCCAGCATCAAACTATGATTTCAGGTGAAAATGGCTCTGGATTTAATTTTCTACTTGGACTATTCCGAGGTACAGGAGGAAATAGTGTAGTTAAAAGGATAAATGGAAAAAGAACTAGAGAACATGACAGAGTTCACATTATAAGCTCTTTCCTATCTGCCAAACCAGTACAAAAGTTTCAACTTCCTCTCTCTGAGTTTCCATATCTATAAAGAAATTAATACTGCTACCAGATTCGTGAAGCTTTCATAAGGAAAAATATCTAAATCTGCTATATGTGGGACTTTGCATAGAGTAAGCAATTCAGGAAATGTGGGGTAGGATTGACTCTGAGACTCCTAGTGGGATTTTGATAGACGCTTCCCAGAGTTTGCCTAGAGACATAGTCAATGCCTCTATGCATGTGATAGTTTAAATGAACTCAGACTAAACTGAATACAATGGAAAAAGGCAATTCTAGAGGGGAAATCACTTTGTGGATAAAAGGGCAATTCTGATGGGTGCTATTTAAACACAGGTCTCAAAGAATTCCCATAAATTTCCAAGGAACATGACTTCACAGTGACTCAAAACCCTTCAAGCCTGATAGAGTTTAGACACCATCCTGATGCTATGAGTCTCAACAGGGCTGCTCATTTGCAAGAGTGGTAAATGTGGGACATTTCACTTCCTTGGATCTTAGCATCAAGAATAAAATGTCCCCACTTACTGCCTGAATTCTCATTTGATTCTTTTCATGTGCATTTTTTTTTTTTTTTTAACAGAGTGGGTTTTCATCTCTGGAAGGCAGGAGAACAGCTTTGGGTCGTATGGGTACAGAGACTGGGAATTCCAAGATGCCTTAGTATCTGGCGAAATGTAGAGGCTTCTACTTGGCTCATGCAGGGTGAGTGCAGATTATCTTTGACATTTACTGGATGGGGACGTTTTTGCTACAGGAATGAAGTGTTTTCCAGTTTATTTTAAACTGAGACCTCTCAATTCACTGTGATAGTTGGTTTGGCAGACTTAGTTGCCTTTAAAAACTCCTCCATCTTGAATGAAACTTAAAATGACTCTGAGCCCGGTCGAAGAAGGAAAAGTTGATGAAGTAACCCCTGGGCACTGCTGCCCTATGAGTCATAGCTGGGGAAAAGCATCAAGGGCTTCTGTCACTGCGTGTCTCAAAGACCTTGAATGATGTGGGGAATGGACTCCAACCGGTCATCTGGTCACACCCATGGCTTACTCCCTGGCTCGTGGACTGCTTCTTATGTTACTTAACTAAGACTACAGAAAAACTGCCTCAGCATATACCACACTCAGAGCCTTTATGATCTGGATGTTCGAAAGGGCAATGAAACAAAAGAATAAAGATAAAATTAGGTATTTTTATTAATGGTTAGAAAATTTTAAAGCAATGAAAGAAAGTAGTGTAGCTCAAACGAATTGCTGAGGGGAGGCAAAGTTCATGAAAGAAACATATTATGGTTTTGCCTGCATTTCTTTTTGCTTCTGGACATGTAAGTATGAGTTAATAAGCTTATAATGTGCACTATACAATATTAGTTTCTTATCAGAGGCTTGTTGTCCAAAATGCTTACATTATTGGATTGAGTTATAAGTATGCTTATTTTCTGATGACAAATTTGGGCCCAGGGAATATTTCCAATTGCATCTGTTGTTTCATTATGAATATAATAACACTAATTATTTCTGTGACTTATTTCACTAGAATCCTGGCAATAAAACGGCCCTAATTTTTAGATTATTATATTACCCTTCCCCATCAAGAACACTTTCATAGCACTGATTAAGAGCAGCACCAAAAGAACAGGCCTCATATCAAACATTTTGGTCCTCTGAAATGAGATAATTGTTTTTAGAACATAATAAACAATAAAGTTTAGCTCCCCATAGAATTGAATTTGATTCTGATCTTCAAATCAAGAATTAAATATTTTGTTAATGGATTGAAATTAGATGTAATCTATGTAAAAACTAGAGAAAGATATATTTTCTTTTTAAAACACAGTTCACACCACCAGGCACAGGTTTCTATCCTGAGGCCACAAACCCCATGAAATGTGTGTGTGTGTGTGTGTGTGTGTGTGTGTGTGTGTGTGTGTGAAAGAGAGAGAAAGAGAGAGAGAAAGAGAGAGAGAGATGTTGTTTGTCATTGTCATTTTTTTCTGGGGCAAGGTATATAGTTTTCATCAATTCTCAAAAAGGTCTATGATTAAGGATCTCTGCCCAAAGATAAGCATACAATTTCAGGTGAGTGATTTGGTTATAAGAGCCTTTTTCTACAGATGGAAGCTGATTGTGTTGTATTTCTGAAAAAATATTTTCTTTATAATAACATTTATCATTGGGGTGCCTGGGTGGCGCAGTCGGTTAAGCGTCCGACTTCAGCCAGGTCACAATCTTGCGGTCTGTGAGTTCGAGCCCTGCATCAGGCTCTGGGCTGATGGCTCAGAGCCTGGAGCCTGTTTCCGATTCTGTGTCTCCCTCTCTCTCTGCCCCTCCCCCGTTCATGCTCTGTCTCTCTCTGTCCCAAAAATAAATAATAAACGTTGAAAAAAAAATTTATAATAACATTTATCATCAAAAATCTTAATGTTTGAGAAATTAAAATGGAGCATTCTGTTAGTATTAAAGAAAGAAGTGTTCAAAGATAGCTTTTGGGAGCTCCCCAGGATTTTACAATATTCTGCAGCTATGGTCTATTTTCCTGAATCATTAATAACCAAGATATATGGCCCTATTTAACTTGACATCTTAAGGCTTATAATTTAGTTGTTTGATTTTACTATGTCATTTGCCATGTGTTCATATTCATAGCTCTTCAACAGTGTCTATCTAAAATTATGAAATTCAATTGTGAGGTGATTGGAACTTTAGGATAGCATTCAAATAAACTCCTTCGCTCCATCCCTTCTTTCCTTCCTTCCTTCTTTTTGTTTTATTCTTTGTACTTTTTTCAGTACTCTAAAAACTGAATGTGTTTCGCAAAGCTGTGCAATATTACCAATAATAGTAACAAAACAATAAAGCTTGATTACCTAAGAGATTGCTCTTTTTTATGGCTTATGATTTATTTGAGAAATAGGGGGAAAAAGGCTCCTACCTCATTAAGTAGGGGGAAAAAAAAGCTATCCTCATTAAACTAACATCTGATCTACTGTAGTTTTAACTTTCATTTCAAAGCACTAATAACTTGTCATTTGTAGAAATGCTTTGAATAGCATACCGTCCCTGATTGACTGCAGGGCTATAATTCAATCACCAGCCTCTACTGACACTATGATCCCCAGGGGTGCAGCTTGAGGCTTTAGGAATGGCAGCTAAGTCCCAAACCTGAATTACAGCTCCGTTATTCAATCCGGAGCCATGCTTTGTTATTTATAGTACATAGAAAGAGAGTGTGGACTTTTCGAAGGAGGAAGACAATAAATCAAACTAACAAGATGACTGGCTCTAATATTAAAATGTAAAACTCTATGATGTAGAGGTAGAAAGATTAATGAGCATATGACGTAGGGTTATTAAAGGTGTGATGGGCAGGAGAGGGTTTGGATTATGGGGAAATTAAATGAAGTATTTCACTGGAAGGCAATCAAGCACAGTGGAAGTTTTTAAATGACCAGCTAATAGACCTGGTCTTATTACCATAGTGATAGAACCCAGTCCTTTCTGTAATACCCTTTCTCCTAAAATCCCCAAGTCTTACTGTCATGACAAACAATCACAAAGGCATGCAAACACTCTCGCATGTTACTGTTATGACACTGCCACTGATGTGTTCTTGCTGCAGTTGCTCTCCTGGGGATGGGTAGTTGTAACATTTGGGAAGGCCTGAAACAAAGCAATAATGAAGTGATGGTTTTCAGGAATGATCACCAAGTAATACATTCACCGTCATTCAAAGATATTAATGTAAGTTTGAGGAATGAGAAGAACACCAGGTTTTCCGATGGTTTCACTTGAGGTAGTATACCAATTAATAGAGTTACAAGTTAATATCGGAGGATCCCAGATTATTGGCTCCTGTTTCTGTGTAACAGAATCAGTTGCTAAAACCAATTTCTCAGCACGCACCCTTTAACCTTTGCTGTGGTTGTTTTTGCAATCCATTTACCTGATCCCTCTTTCCCCTCTCCTTCATCATCCCTTCAATACTTTAAGCCTCATTTCCTGTCTAGCAGTTAATAAAAGAAAAATGTCACCCCCATAACCCTTACCCAGGCCACCCTCCCTTTCCTTCAGATTTATAGGTCTTTGTCTTAGAGTTAGTTTTTTTCACCTTTGTTTAAAGTTTGTCAGCCTGTCCAAACTTTCAGAAATCTGCAAGTTGACACTCAGTATAATGATTGAGGTATCTTTTGTTTAAATTCAGATTCCTGAGGCATTACCAGTGGAAGCACTGTGAAATATGGAGGACAAATCTGGTGTTAAAAAATAACCCAACCACCCCCAAAACAACCACAGACCTCAACTAGATATGGCTGATCAGCTTTTTTCAGCGTATATGAACCTCACTGGAGGTCCAGGAGGACCACATTCTGTTCCCCTTCTGCTGCAGGGTGCCACCCTGGACGCCTGCTCTTCCTGCAGTCGCTTGCATGGGGTCTAAGAGGAACCTGCTGTTCTGCTTCAGTACTTCAGTAAAATTTCAGGGACCATTTAATACAGTTGTTTGTGGAAACAAACATTTTAAAATCTGTGTACTTGAAGGCTGTTCTCACTGCAGAGCAATTAATCCTTAAAAAGAATTTTTAAAAAGTCCTCCTGTAGGGCTCGGTTTGCTAGTGTTAATCAGTTAAGGGAGAACTAACAAGATGCAATACATTTTCAAAACACTTTTATTGTTACTTAGAGTATTAAAAAAATTTTTTTAGGGGCGCCTGGGTGGCTCAGTCGGTTAAACAGCCAACTTCAGCTCAGGTCACGATCTCGCGGTCCGTGAGTTCGAGCCCTGCGTCGTGCTCTGGGTTGAAGGCTCAGAGCCTGGAGCCTGCTTCCAATTCTGTGTCTCCCTCTCTCTCTGCCCCTCCCCCGTTCATGCTCTGTGTCTCTCTGTCTCAAAAATAAATAAAACGTTAAAAAAAATTTAAAAATAAAAAAAAATTTTTAATGTTTGTTTATTTTTGAGAGAGAGAAAGACTGAGCATGAGCAGGGGAAGGGCAGAGAGAGAGGGAGACACAGAATCCAAAGCAGGCTCCAGACGCTGAGTTGTCAGCACAGAGCCTGACATGGGGCTCGAAACCACAAACTATGAGATCATGACCTGAGCTGAAGTTGGACACTTAACCGACTGAGCCACCCAGGCACCTTGAAAAAGTAGAGTATATTTTTTACTTCCCTGGAAGGGAGAGATGATCTCAGGATGGTAGAATTTCAAGGGTGGTTAGGTATGTGTATCAGTTTGCTGGGGCTACCATAACCAAGTACCACAGGTTACTAGATGCTTAAACAACAGAAATTTCTTTCCTCATAGTTCTGGAGGCTAGAAGTCTAAGATCAAGGTGTTGGCAGAGTTGGTTTTTCCTAAGGCCTCTCTCCTTGGTTGGTAGATGGCGCCTTCTTGTGTCTCATACAGTCTTTTCTCTGCCTATCTGGGAGCTGATCTCTTATAAGGACACCAGTCAGCTTGGATCAGGTCCCCACCTTAACGACGTCATTTTAACCTAATCACTGCTGTAAAGGCCCTATTTCCCAATACAGTCACAGTTAGGGCTTCAACATATGAATTTTGGGGGGACACAAATCAGCCCGTAGCAGTATAATATTCTCTTCATCTTAGAAAAGAAACTGACATCCAAAGAGATAAAGTAAATTGTCCAAGGTCACACAGCTAATTATCGGCATACCTAATATCAGGATTGGAGCTGAGGCTTTGTAATTATTAGTACCTACCTGGCCAATATTTAAACAAAAACAAATAGAAGTTAGTGGAGAAGATTGTGAAATCTCAGCATTTGGCAAATAGTGGGCATTCAATAAATATCTGTTGAATGATTGACAGCCTCTCTTTAATTAGAAATAAAGACTTGCCACAGATTTGGTGACTTTTAAAATATGCCTGGAGATGATAAATGGATAGAAAAGTGGATAGACATTGGATTGAGAGACAGAAAGGAAGGATTGGCCAAGAACCATGTATTTAGGAATCATACTTTAAGGAGAGTCCCAGCTCAGCTACTATCTGAAGGGTTCTTTTATCTCATTGTAAACCCTTCCAAACATACACACTGGTACAGGATGAGAGAACTGGGAGGTACACAACAGGGAGCTGCAGGGAAGGCAGGGTACTGAGTTAATGTTCCCATTAGTGAGTGATTAGGTAAAAATGCTCCCGCAAGGGGCGCCTGGGTGGCTCAGTCGGTTGAGCGTCCGACTTCGGCTCAGGTCACGATCTCACGGTTCGAGAGTTCGAGCCCCGCGTCGGGCTCTGGGATGATGGCTCGGGGCCTGGAGCCTGCTTCTGACCCTGTGTCTCCCTCTCTCTCTGCCCCTCTCCCATTCATGCTCTGTCTCTCTCTGTCTCAAAAATAAATAAACATTAAAAAAAAAAATTAAAAAAAAAAATGCTCCCGCAGATGAGCTCTTCCTTCAATCACTAGGCTCTCCCGGGAGGAGATGCAGGTATTTCAGGTCTCCCTCTGAGAGCTCAATGAAGACAGATGCTAAGATCTCCAGCATCTGAGACAGGCACTAGACCTTGGCAGTCACTCGTGAATGAAAGGAATCCATGAACAAAAGAATATAGTCATCAAGCACTGAATCATGACATCCATCTAACACTAAAGACTAAAACAATTCCTCATAGAACCCCTTGGCTTATATTCAGAGCTTTGCCCACACAGAAACTACCTAGAAGACAAGATATGTATGCTGCTCACTGCTGAACTGGGAAAAGGACCTCATGAATTATTTCATGAACCAGTTTGTGCCTCACCATTGTCTCCCACCCTTAAAATGCCTTTTCTATGAGTTACTCATTAGTTATCTCATACAGTAACTTACATATTTATAGGGTAGCCTGGGTATGTGTGGACCAATTCATTTTATTTTTCTTAAATACAGTCTCTTCTAAGTAGGGGCAGCATGATTCCCTGCATGAATTGTAACCCATCATACATAGGCACATCACAAACCTATTTGGAAAATTCTGTAAGCTCCTCTAGAGGGCATGGGCTGAGCATGTCTTCCTCTCTTGGCTCAGCCAGTGTTTCTGACCTTTGGTCAATTGCTTTCTATCTCTCTGAATCTCTTATTTGGATTTTACTCACTAGAAATAATAACCTATCTCTTTGCTGGTGTTCAGAAAGGATTAAAAATTGGAGATTCCTGGGCAGGAGTCTGAAATACAAAGATATGACTTATGGAAATCAGAGTGGTAATTTTCATCATTATTATGACATTCTCTAAAATGTCATCTTGGGGCACCTGGGTGGCTCAGTTGGTTAAGCATCGACTTCAGCTCAGGTCATGATCTCACGGTTCGTGGGTTTGAGCCCCATGTGAGGCTCTGTGCTGACAGCTCAGAGCCTGGAGCCTGCTTCAGATTCTGTGTCTCCCTCTCTCTCTCTCTCTCTCTGCCTCTGCTTGTACTCCCTCGCTCTCTGAAAAGTAAATAAACGTAAAACATTTTTTAAAAATGAAGCATCTTAACTTCTTTTTGGCATCTTCTGAGCCACCTCCCTCCCATTTTCAGGACAATCTTTCCCTTCCTTTCCTTGCCATTGAATAATTCTTGTAGCTAGTGCCTTTCAGATTTTATAGATAAAATGGCAATTCAGGCTATTAAGAAGGGGTGTAATTGGACAACTGAAGAACAAGAAGTTTCTACTGAGAAATACATCAACACGTTATTAACAAGCCCAAACTGAGCTCTTTGTCGTACTCCAACTGTGTGCAGTCACTCCCTTCCTCTCCTAGAGGCACCTTTTGCAGAAAGTATAAGCCCAGGAGACTCTAGGAGGAGCAGTAAAGTTAAGTTTGCATAGGCTTCCAAATGGTGCTCCGAGAGGGGGATTTCAGGTAACCATCATGCGGCACAAAAAGCCATTTTGGAAAACAACCTGAGAGGAGAGTAAAATCCTACGATTTATATTTTTAATGGCTGAAAATGGTGTTCTGACTCAAGTCACTCAAATCCTTATGGGCTATTTTTAAGCTAAGCTAGCACTGTGCAACTCTTTGAACGTGACACAGCAGCTCCCCTTCCTTCTCTCTTGAGTCTAGGTGAGCCAGAAGTTGGCAGTGAGAGGAAATGCTGAATATTGTACACAGGGAGTTGGGTAGGAATGTTGAGAACTAAGGAGTAGCCTCGCTTACCCTCCCTATTCTCTTAAAATTGTCTGCAGCACGTTTGCTCATACTCCCTAAATTTAAAAATCCCAGGACCCAAGTGAAACAAATCACTCTCCCTCCTAGTGGATTTGCTGACTCTCAGAGAGGTAGAGACAGGCAGTCTGGAGGGCAGGTGTTGTAAATAATTTGTATTTTTCCCACCTGCAATTGTTTCTCTCTGCGTACTCCTTAGTATCCTTCAGTGTGACACTGAATAATCCACCATCTTGAACTGTATTCTTACTGTTTTTTGCCATGGTTCTTGCCTCTCCCAGATTCCAAGCTCTTTAATATCGGGACCAAGACATACAATTCTTGTCTAAAATGTTAAACCTAGCACTCAGCAAATATGACTTAATTGTTTGATGAAAAAGAGGAGCAAATGATTTGATAAGTGAAGACAGAGAAAAAACTTAGGAAGATTTCTAACATTTGAAAACATCAGTGTCTTTTTATGTTTTCACATTATGTGAACGTGGAACTGTTTGCAAAATCTCGGGGCATTCACAGGTAGTGCCCAAATAGTGTTTCTGCAGGAGATGTCCGACCAATGATTGTCCTCCCATGTAGACAATGACATGAACATGCTTATATGACTGTGTCTCCTGGAATTTCCAAGCCTTCAGATGAGTGGGCTTTGCCCATCAGAAATTAAGAGCAACTGGTGTCCAATATTAATCGACTGACAGACGGGTATAACAGGCATGTTTCACATGCCTCATGCTATCTTCATGATGATTCAGTATGCACGGTACTGGCATCTTTAGGTCAGGGAGAAGAAAGAAGCTGAGCTTTAGAGAGCTTATATAACTTGTGGAAGTCACATGTTTCATAAGCAATGACCTTTACCTGTTTAACTCAAAGGCCTTAACCAACCACAAGCACTGCTCCTTGAGCCAGGTTTATTGTTTTTGTTATTGTTGCTTCTTTGCTAGGGCAAGGTGTAGAAATGCATTTAAAACAATAAGAAAAGGAAGCCACACCTGTGGCATCCCTGGAAAAAATATTTGGAAGGATTTAATAGGAAGTAAACATTTAAAAAATATCTTTTATTGATAAAGATGTATTCATTTTTGTGGTAGAAGAATAATTTGAGGGATAGATTGAGAAATTAATTGTATTGAATAATAAAGCCTTCTATTTCATTAAAAATGTATTTCTTAAAAATGAATAAGATCCAGAAAAGGAATTTCTGAAGGCATAGTTTTATTTTGCTTCTTCAGACATGAATTATGTTAAGAGATTGCATGCTATACATGTTTTATATTCAATAATGTACACACATGCTAAAGTCAGAACTATAGCAAGGGCATTTATTCTCAACAATATAAACAATAAAACCCTACTTACACTGGAAAAGCCATCTTTGTAGGGAAATTTACTTTGTGATAATTTTCCTTGTTTTTAGTCACTTAGTATGCTTTTACTAAGCATTAGATATGCTTTTTGTTTTCCCAAACTTCTACTTTTCAGTTAGTATAAGTCTGGAAAGTTACTAGAACTTATTTCTGTATATTCTTTTTACCTGTGGTTTAGGGAAAGACATATTTCCCTATTGTTACTGTATTGGTGGACCTAATTAATACATATCCTTTGTTTTAGTGGGGATATGTGTAAATTTGATGGTGACTGTATATATAAAATCATATAGCAGTAGAAATTGTTTAGATTTTTGGAATTGGTTTACTCTACTTTTAACAGTTATTAGTAGGGGTCAACAGAATGGAGTGGTGGAAAAATCATAAGCTTAAGAAGTCAAACGACCTGGGATTTAATCCTTCCCTGTGTCCTTAGGTAAACTATAAAACTCTGAACTGTAATTTTTTTCATTGGATGATAAATAATTCCTTGAATTTAAATGAGATAATATATGCAAAGTATAGCTCTTTAGTGAGCACTTAGTACTTTTAGTTTCTCTTTCCATCAAGCTTATTTCCTACTCAGAGATAGAATTCTCATGAACTACAAGGGCATTTGGAAACAAGGTTCAAGACTGATTGCTATTATTTAATAAACTCATTAGTTATTCCTACTAATCTAAACCCACAGATATCCCTGTGAAATCCTGCCAGGGGTCCTATGGAGGATGGCATTAGTGTAGCATTGACAGCTCAGGGAACTGGAAATAAGCCAACGGTTATAAATTGCAAAGCCTTGTACAATCCAAATGTGATGGAAACTATATGTCATTTTGGGGGCGATTTGAAAAGCACATGGTTTGGAGTTATTTTGATGGATTAAGTATTTTCCCTGAATCATCTAGTTTAGAAGATTAAAACTTGATTATAAAATACCAAAATGTTTTTAGATGTAGAAACAGTTGAGCATAAATCAAATACTCCAGGTTCATGAGAAAATAATCAAGTGAACAAGTGATGTGGTGTTCTCTTAGGTCTGATATTGGAACTAAGAAACATTACAATAGTTTATTGTTCATAGAATAATATATTCTTGCAGAATTGTTTTGGAACACAGGCACTACCCAGAGTTGATTGGTGCTTGGCAACACACCAAAGTAATACCCATGACGAAGGAAAGTTATGAAAATGTAAACTTTTTCCCCTAGTACCTTATGTCTTTTAATTCAAATCCAGATAGAGGTGGTTTCATTACTCTTCTATGGTTGAAAGGTATTCCAGGATAGAAGCTTTCTGTCAGAAAAGGTTACATGATTGTCTAGAGCAATGGAGCTTAACTTTTTGAGTCACAGATCCCTTTAAAGAAACTTTATGGAAACACTTAAAGTCTATATGATAATATTAAGGTTCCCAGAGTGGCTAGAAGGTGCCATTCTAGGTTCTTAGCAGTTATAGCCAGTCTCAGTGGGCCTTGCAGTGTGATAGAAGTCCTAACCGTTGCCCCTATGTAATTCTTTATCCCATTCTCACCCTTATTCCTTAATTTACTCTTTTTTTCCCCCATAATTCTTGCTCAGATGCAATCTCAGCAGGGATACTTTTCTTTTTTGTTAAAAATTAAAAAAAATTCTATGAGAATGAACTATCTTAATATCCTCCCTACTCTACCCCTATACCTCTTTTTTTCTTTCTTCCCCTCCTTCTCAGTTCAACCACCTGTGCTCCAAACACCAAGTCCCTTCTGTTTCTTCCAAGACTTTGTTGAAAGATCTTCCCTTTTCCATTATCTTTAACCCCTCCTTTTATAATGGCTATTTCTACTCTTTAAACAAGCACTGTCAACTCTACCTGAAGTTATATTAAGCAAACTGGAAACAAGGGAGCCCTATATGTATAATAAAAGGTGTCAGAGGGTAAGGGTGAGACCTCTCCCTGAGCAGCTAAAATGACAATAGCAGAGAGGAAAGATGGTGCTGTAGGTGGGTGGCCATGAGAGAAATTTCCTGGCCACCTCTACGAACCAGAGCTTGGTTAGAGGATGTGCACTAGCCCTAGAAATAGAGTGAGCTACTGATCAATGGAAGGTATTCCCACAGTGAGACTCAGAATGAGGCCCTGGAAATGAGCTTCAGAAGAACATGAATAATAACAAGATCCTGCATGCCAGCCCAGGAATAAAATTAAGTATATCTGGTTGTGGATAAGGGGACTTCATGATGTAGACCAAAGTCACCAGAAATTCTTGGTGTTTCTAGGCAGTCAATCCATGGACTATTTAAGATACACTATGACATTTTTGGTCCACCAGACTTTTTAATCTGTCTTTGTGGCAAGAATGTTAATTCAGTATATCAGATGGTCCCAGGAGTACTGGGGAAAAGGTTAGACAAGGAGGGGGAAGGCTTGAAAGACAGAAAAGAAAAGCATCTGGCTTAGGTCTACAAATAAGATCTTTTGCAGCTAATTTCCAGAGGAAGTGAATGTAGCAAAAGCATGGATTGAGGGATGTTTGACAAGTATCCTGCTAAAATAAAGACCCATCCACTGAATCTAAAGCCCTGATTAACTTCTCTAAGAATTCTACAAAAAATGTTATATACTCCGAAAGCCTTAAAGAAAGCCTCTTTATGCTTGTATGGTTATGTTTTCATTAATTACCACAATGTGCCACTTAGGTGGGTAAGAATGAAAGTTTTACCATTCTTCATTTGTGTGTGAGATTATTTTTGGTTAGAGTAGCAAACTGGTTTAATCAAGGCAGAAAAGAGCAGAATCGAATCCCACTTATTTACCTAGAGTTCTACTCATTAGTAGAGCCCAACCTCCATGCATCAGCCAAATCATGTCATGCCACGATTTGACAAGATTTCTGGCAAACACAGACAGTCTAGGGGACCTACTAGTCTCCCCTCCCATGGAGGCTAGGGAGAAACCAACAGCACCACATAGCCCTGCTGGCTATGGAAGACCAACCTCTTTCCCTTTGCCTTGTAAGGAGTACTTGGTGTTCTCTCTCTTTATAAGCTTCAATTAGGTTTTGGTTATGGAGGGCTTATTAGTACAGTTTTATTGATGCTTTAACACATTTTTCTTAGCTGGAAGCTAGTTTAGGAGCCAGTTTGAGAAGCTTGTAAATGAGAACTGCAGGGAGTGGTCTTTCCCTAACGAATTCCAACCAATTGGCTTCCTAATATTACAAGAGTTTTTGTCATTTTCTGGTAGACTTTTCTTCCCTGATTAATCTGATCCTTGTTATCTTGCAGATGAATACGTTGGAAATGAGTGCATGT
This sequence comes from Herpailurus yagouaroundi, assembly GCF_014898765.1. Taxonomy (NCBI): domain Eukaryota; kingdom Metazoa; phylum Chordata; class Mammalia; order Carnivora; family Felidae; genus Herpailurus; species Herpailurus yagouaroundi. The sequence continues at coordinate 45,156,533 of NW_024412394.1, read as the reverse complement.
GGGAAATAATTGTTTGCACAGCCTTTTAAAAGTCTTCAATCCCTGAGTCATATTCTAAGTGCGTGAGGGCTGCCTGCATCCACTGTCAGAGGGCCAGCACCTCGAGGACTGGGAGTGTGCCTGATGTGCAAGAGGCCCATCCCCAGGATAACAGAGTCTGTAGGAGTGAAGTACTTTACCCTCCCTCCCAAGCTTGGAGATCTGGGACTTTTCTGTTGAAGAAACTACTTATAGTTTTAGATTTACAGAAAAATTGCCAAGGTAGCACAGAGAGTTCCCATGTAGTCCATGCTTAATTACCCTTTGGGTAATTGCTTCTAGACTTTGTCAGAGGAGGGGACATATGTGAGTGTATACTAACTCTTGTATACAGATATATATATAGATATTTCTATAGGTATTAGATAACCCTTTGTTCCTATATATAAACATGCACTTATGCCAATGTCTCTAGGAAACAGGGGACTTAATTTTTACATATTACAGTGGGTAATCTAGTTTGTTCTGGAATATTTTAATACTTTAAGCAGAGACTGGGGGGCAGCAGACAGGTAGTGGAAGGAGTGGGAAGAATTGTAAAGGCTCAATGGCAGTTTGAGATGCAGCAGTAGAAGATATAAGGCAGCCACAGTTAGTAGAAATAGAAGAAGTACCAACTAGAACAGTATCACTTTTTGGGTGCCTTTTGGTATAGGGCAACCATTTTATGGGCCTCGTTGTAGCTGCCTAGAGGGAAATGTCCAGAAAGACAGTTGGAACTACCACAGATAAGAACAGTTTAAAGTCTGGGACCGCTTAGAGAAATAAATAATCAACAATGCCCACAACTCAGCAGTCACCACCACTGTTCTCTGTGGCCCTGATCACCACAAAAGATGTGATATGTGCACTCTGTTTATCAAGGGTGGGGGCATAATACATTTTAGAAAGATTTCTGTTAAAATGGTTAAACACTGTTTTGGTGCTTTAAACATTATTAGGTTTTAAGTTTTCTGCCTTAGGATCTATTTGTTATGGGCCCAAGATTGCTAAGTCCAAGGCCTTCCACTGAGGTTGCTACAAGCCCAAATTTTGTAAAAAAGTAAGCTGCTCATAAGAGGATTTAAATTTAATGAATTTCTGGAAACATCCTCTGAGGTTTCCTTAAGGTGCTGTGTTACCCTGCCAGGCTTTGCCTTGGCCCTTGCCAGCCAAAACTCCTGGTTAATCAGCACCTACCCCCCACCCCTCCCCATTCCCAGGCTTGGGGATTCTGCCTTTCTTGAGATGCTCACTGCCTGTTGGTAAATGAAGCCTATGAAAGCTGCTTCCAGCCGGGCAGAGGGTCTGAACACCTTGGACCTCACAAAGTTTCTTTGGGGATGGGAGAAGTGTTCACCCACTTAATTCCCCACCCTCCTCCCTTTCTGAAGAGTCAACTTTTGGGGCAGTGATACTGAGAAACAGAGGGAGAATGCAGAGGGGAGAATCTGTGTCTTTCCTTCTCCCCCTCTCTCCCTCTCCTTCTCTGCCCCTCCCACCCCCCTTCCCTCTCCTTCCCTGCCTTTCCCACGCCCTCTCTCCCTCTCCTTCCCTCCAGCCCATCCCTCCAGCCCATCTCTCATTTGTTCAACAAATATACCTGGTGCCCTCACCAGTTCTGTGCTGGCCCTGAGCATCCAACAGTGGCCAAAAGAGACATGGTCTTTGATATTTCAGTGCCTTCTCTTTGGGAGAACAGACATGCAACAATGTACACAGTTACTCAGTTATTCAGTCACAGTTACGTTAGGTGCCAGCAAAAGTGAGATTTCACCTATTTGATGGAGGTGGGATGTGGCTTTGCAGTTGGCTGAGATCTAAAGGATTCTGGTGTTCATTTCAAATCACTATAGCTGCCATTCCTAGGGAACTTCTCCGTATCTGGCCCTGTGCTAGGCCCTTCATTTGTGCTGTGCTAATCTTCTACCAACACACAGTGATACCTACTTGGCTATTCCCATCCTCATTTTACAGATGAGGCTTCTAAGATTTAAAACGGTTAAGTTAGGGGCGCCTGGGTGGCTCAGTCAGTTAAGCCTCTGACTTCGTCTCAGGTCATGATCTCACTGTTTGAGAGTTTGAGCCCCTCATCAGGCTCTGTGCTGACAGCTCAGAGCCTGGAGCCTGTTTTTGAGTCTGTGTCTCCTTCGCTCTGCCCCTCCCTTGCTCATGCTCTGTCTTTCTCTCAAAAATAAACACTAAAAAAAAAACCTAAAAGGCTAACTTAACTTGCTCACGGATACAGAGCAATTAAGTGAATGCATCAGGACTTGCACCTGAGGTCAGTCTGGATACAAAGCCTGCCCTTGTTGTGCGCGGTACCCTGTCTGCCTCCCTGTTTGGCTAGCCTCATACTGAAAAGCAGGCAGGCACAAGTAATCAAATGAGTAAAGGTGTCCCTGTGACCAACCATCAACTCACCCATAGCATTTCACCAGCTGCCCTTGTACAATATTTAGTTATAATTATAAAGGAGACCAATCGAAGATTTTCTTTTCTGAGCCCAACAGGTACATGATGGTCCTTGCCTGAGCCTTTCAGGGAGGGATTTGAACACAGCAATCTCGCCTGTCTCAGCAACTTGAAGATATTATGCCATATAGAGTGTTCATTAAATGTATATATGATAAAGCTTCTATGTTAGTTAATTCAGTCTTCTTAAGACCTTTGAATCCTTTTTTTCCATCCATCTTCCACTGCCTTTTTTTTTCTGAGTCATTATCTTTTGCTTACATTGTTGCAATGCAATCTTCATTGATTTGGGGGCTCACCTCTTTTCAGCCCGTTTTCTGTTGCTTCTTTTGCTTCAAACCCTTCAGTGAATCCCACGTCTGACCAGATAGAATCCAGCATGACCTACTCATGGCCGGAGATCTGCTCTTCCTCCTTCCTCAGCTTCATCCGCCACCACCCTTTGTCCCCCATCAATTACTAGCCATTTGTTTTTTGTTTGTTTTTTTTTTAATTTTTTTTTCAACGTTTTTATTTATTTTTGGGACAGAGAGAGACAGAGCATGAACGGGGGAGGGGCAGAGAGAGAGGGAGACACAGAATCGGAAACAGGCTCCAGGCTCCGAGCCATCAGCCCAGAGCCTGACGCGGGGCTCGAACTCACGGACCGTGAGATCGTGACCTGGCTGAAGTCGGACGCTTAACCGACTGCGCCACCCAGGCGCCCAATTACTAGCCATTTGGTAGAAGCCCTCCCTCCCACCCCTTAATCCCTCACCTCTAACCTTTGGCCTATTGTCCCTCTGCCTTTATTATTATTCCTGATGGATCTCCCACTCTTAAATATGAGATTTGGTGCTTCCTGCTGTGTGCAGTACTCCTTGGTAACACCCCCTCCTCTGTGAACTGTTGACATATATGTCACATATGACACATATGTCACACCACATTGCAGCAGTCATCAATCTTTTTTTTTTTTTTTTTTTTTTTTTTTTTTTTTGCCAAAGTTCAGATAGTAAATATTTTTGGAATTGTAGGCCCCAGGGTATTGTAACAATTGGGATCTGCTGTTGTCATTTGAAAGCAGCTATAGACGGGGTGCCTGGGTGGCTCAGTAGGTTAAGCATCCAACTTCGGCTCGGGTCATGATCTCACGGTCCGTGGGTTCGAGCCCCGTGTCAGGCTCTGTGCTGACAGCTCAGAGCCTGGAGCCTGTTTCAGATTCTGTGTCTCCCTCTCTCTCTGCCCCTCCCCTGTTCATCCTCTGTCTCTCTCTGTCTCAAAAAATAAATAAACGTTAAAAAAAATTCAAAAAAAAAAGAAAGCAGCTATAGACAATATAAAAGCAAATGAATGTGTTTATGTTCCTATATGTTACATACAAAAATAGGCAGCGGGTCAGATGTAGCCTACAGGCTGTGATTTGCTGACCCCAGCTCTATTTCAATCAGCTGTTCACTTGTCTCTCTTCCTCACTAGCCTGTGAGTTCCCCAAAATGAGAGAGCTGGTCATGTTCATATTTCTATTCTCAATGTCTAATCTGGGCCTGACACATAGGAAGTGCTTAATAAATGCTGCACAGATGAATATATGGATGAATAAATGAGTTAATATCAAGTTAGGAACTAGGCCTTTCATGGAGTCAATAAGAACCTTGACTGAATGAATCATGGTGAAAGTAGAAACATATCAAATCTGTACAGAGGGGAGTAAACCTTTTTTGCATATGTCAGGGAACTCAGAGATAGCACCTCATATGATCAGAATCAGTGTGGCTAGAAGGCTTTGCCCCTTCCGATGTCAAGCTGCCAAAGATTAAAAGGAGCCTGGTGGGTAAGACCAGTTCTCCACAATCTCAGTCTCTGTAAATAGTGTTAAAGTTCAGTAGGAAGGTTAGTAAATGTAGATTTTGCTTTATACCTACCACTTTCCATGGAGGAATTCTTAGTCACTGATGGGTTTTGCTCCAGTGAGCCCTCAGGGTCTGGGTGTACAACCATCAGCCTTTATGCAGTTTAGGTTTGGAAACTTCTAAAGCTCTTCATTTACTCACCCAACAAGGGTTGGTCAGGCTTTATTCATTCATCCTAATGCAGTGGTGCTTAGTTCCTTGTGGTAGGAGAATTTATAAACTCTCCAAGTAATATCTGTGCTGGAGGAGGCTATCTGGAATTTTACTTACTCTGAGCATCTCCTTCCCTGACAAACCCAGATAACAGAGAGATTAGTGTGCTACCAGGGGACAACTTCACCAATTGTTGGGTCTATAAGATAACATTTTTTAGAAGAACTTTCAATGTTACAACATCTTATTGAACAAAGACAATTAGAAAGGTAGGTTGACTAGCATTTTGGTATTGAATTTTGATTTTGCAGGGGAGAGGAAAACCATGGGCACACAGTACATTTAGAAATTTTTTTCCTTTCTGTGAAAGGGAACAGATGAACACAGGATGAACAATTATCAATCGTCAAGTGGGTGGTTCTGTGTCCAATAGTGTGGAATGGGGTCACTCATATGGCTGCATTTAACTAGGAACTTGGAATGCCAAAGATGCTTCACTGATGTCTGGTACCTGAGTTGGGGTGGCTAGAATGGCTTGGGGCCCCTTGGTTCTCATCCACATGGTCTTATCAAGTAGAAGTCTGGTCCATGCTCTTTTATATGGTGTCTGGTTTCTTTTAAGGCCTAGTGTCAGAAGTGTCACAGGGTTACTTCCAGGTTGGATTCTGTTTAGGTCATAAGGCCAACCAAGATTCAAGCAGTGGGAAGTATACCGGAGGAGTGGCATGTGCATACAGGCAGGGGGCGTTATTGGTGACCATCTTTGGAGACAACCTACCACACTAGAGGTATCATGAAAGTGCTCTGAGATTGCCGATGAAGAGTCAGACACTTTGCTAGGTTGTCTCTGAGAGTTTCTGTGTCGGGCTGTGGGGAGGGGGTGGGTTCAAGGTAAGGGCATGGTTGATAGTGGGGTATCCAGGGAAGATGTGATGTTTGAACTCTGAGTGCTCTTGGTAGGCAATATGTGGAAGCATTGTAGGCTGAGGGAATTGCTTGAGCAAGGACAGGGAGACTGGAAAGTATACAGGGGTTTGGGGGAGGTGCCGTGTAGCTACAGCATCATGTATATATATTTGGGGGTAAGGATGTTATGGAGTTCAGGTAGAGGGGGATACCAGGAGATCAGCCTACATTCAAGCATGTTTGTGAAGGGCTTTCTGGGTCCTGCTGAGGTGTTTGGACCTCATATTGGGAATATGAACTGGGAGTTTTTATTTTTTTTATTTTTTTTTAATTTTTTTTCAACGTTTATTTATTTTTGGGACAGAGAGAGACAGAGCATGAATGGGGGAGGGGCAGAGAGAGAGGGAGACACAGAATCGGAAACAGGCTCC
>NW_024412394.1:45125770-45150648 GCF_014898765.1 Herpailurus yagouaroundi | reverse complement strand
GGGGAGGGGCAGAGAGAGAGGGAGACACAGAATCGGAAACAGGCTCCAGGCTCCGAGCCATCAGCCCAGAGCCTGACGCGGGGCTCGAACCCACAGACCGCGAGATCGTGACCTGGCTGAAGTCGGACGCTTAACCGACTGCGCCACCCAGGCGCCCCATGAACTGGGAGTTTTTAAAAAGATGGAATCATAAGATATGAGCTGGAGGGAGGGGAGGTTGGGTATAGAGAGAGCAGTTATGATGACATTGTGACAGCTCAAATGAGATCTAAGAAGGTTTGCACCATGGATGGAATGGAGAGCAACCTCTGTGGGGCAAGATAAAGAGAAAAGACAAAACTATTTGTACAGAGAAACAGAGCCACAGGACCAGCGTTATATATACTCTGAGGGCCACTGGGAGGCTAACCTGCCAGAATCCTTTTCTATCTATTACCATTATGGAATTTTGCTTTTATAATTGATACGTTTGTGTTAAGACTTGCCTGTTCCTTTAGTCCCAAAGCAGACCCTAGTGTGCATGACTTTATCAGAGCTATTTCCTTGGAACAGAAGAAAATCCAAAGTAGTATACAATCAGCGTGGAGTTTTTGGAACTGCTACCTCAGAAGAACTAACATTAAGATAAGGTGTACATTGGAGCTAATTGGATACTAGAGAAGTTTCATTTCTATATTGGCTCAAACGTCTTACCACTGCAGAGGTGTTTACAGCAGAATAGACTATCCATTAATTCATTCAATAAGTATTATCAAGTGCCTACTACGTGCAAAGTACCATTCTCAGGGGTGGATACAGAATAAATGCAATAAAATCCTTACTTTCATGATGTTCTTTATATTTTAGCTATATGGATTTTTCAAATTCAGAGAAACCTTCAAGATTAGCTATATGGAGTTTTATCATGCTGACCTGGTTTAGGTGTTGCCCTTTCATAAGTGGATTAGGTGTGCATTTTATGGCAGCCCAGACCATAGACCTGGCTGCACTTACCACTTATCAACACTTATCATTAACTTAGGTGATCACTTATCATTAACAAGGATGTTGTTCCAAGGGATTGAACACAGAAGTGATAATAGGTGGCCTCCCAGGTAAGGAGAGTGGCATGCTCAGTAGTTGGGACCCAAAGTTTTCTTGTGCGTATTCAAATTGTGACATTTGAAGAACATGTTCATTCTTGTTGTGAATTTGTTTCCATCCCGTTTGGTTTATTTTTAACACCCATTAAATGTCATATGCCCTTTGCCACTGAAATGTATCTCAAATAGCTACTGGACAGGAGGCATTTTGGCTGTGAGGGAATGGCTGCCTTTTCTAATAGCATCAGCAGGTGTAAAGAAGAGGCCTAGGAGCCACATGCCATAGAGAATTAGATTAGTGCTCATTCTGGGGCTGTATTTACATAGGCACTTTGAGGATTCCAAGTCCTGACATTAATAAAACTTGGAAGGGTTGTATTATAAGGTAAATATCTTTCTGGATAAGCCATCAACCATGAATGTTTCTGTTATTTATCAGAATTCTATTAGCTGGCACTTGCATACAGTTGTGGCACAGTGACATCTCCTGCTAACTATGGTCAAAAGGCCCAGGATTATCTTGAAGGACGTTTAACTCACTCATCAAAGAAAGTCCATGTTCTTTTTAGAGTACTCAGTATTAAGTGCATTTTATTATAGTCTAAATTACTAATTCACATATGGAACATATGATAACTCTCTTTTAACCAGAGGACCTCCATGTGCAACCAGACAAGATAACTAATCATTTATGATAAATTCTTTTAAACCCAAATTTTTCAACATCCTTTCTTAGCTTACTTACATTTCTTTTTTGGGCCATGTTTTCATTCAGTTTTGTATGCACTGCTTTCAATGACTTAAATGGTAAAAAATTATACACAGTTTGTCTAAAACTCAAAACATCTGTGTCTTTTTACATTTTTATTAATATGTACTAACGTCTTCAAAGCGACTTGGCTGCTAGAATGAGTGTGTGCTTTGTGTGTGTGTGTGTGTGTGTGTGTGTGTGTGTGTGTGTGTGTGTATCTCATGTACACACATGATTCTTCTCAGAGGTGTTTGTTGGCAGATAGGAAAATGATCTGAGTAGCAGATATATGATCTCATTTTTTTTCCTGGGTAGTTTGCAATTTGGATCTAGACGCAAAGGATTAAGTATTTTAGTCTATGATGATTTCACTGACGCCAATTGCCTAGAACTTTTAATCTGCACCTTAAGCTATTTAGTAATTTCTAACTATAGAAATTATAGAGGATATTGTGAGCCCATTTTACTAGGATGGAAAGGAGTGTGCTGCCATTACTTTTGGAACATTACTAGAGCCTTTGAAGCAGTTAACACGTGCTTTAACCAGTTTGTTCCTCAACAGGAATATTTTGGAAACAGTAGTAGTTAGAGTTTACTTTTTTTTTTCTTTTTTTTTTTTTTTTTTTTTTTTTTTGGCATTTACTCAAAGTTCATTTTGCTGGCAGGTTTTTTATTTTTTAATTTTTTTTAATGTTTATTTTTGAGAGAGAGAGCAGGGGAAGGGCAGAGAGAGAGAGAGAGAGAGAGAGAGAGAGACACAGAATCCTAAGCAGGCTCCAGGCTCTGAGCTGTCAGCACAGAGCCTGATGTGGGGCTCGAACCCACAAACCATGAGATCATGACCTGAGCTGAAGTCAGATGCTTAACCGACAGAGTCACCCAAGTGTCCCTTGCTGGCAGTTTTTGCTGAAAAAGACACCAAGGGTAGCTCTAAATGGTCACTATTTATAAACAAGAAAGTAAGGATTATTATCTTTTAGCTGGGACTCTCAAAAATTATCTAACCACTAAAAACTTGATCATCCAAATAAAAATGGGGTGAGAATAGCAGAGATCAGAAGTTAGCAAACCCTCATATTTGTTATGTCGTTATGTCATATTGCCTGTTCCTGTTCACTCATCCTAAAAATATTGGTTTAGCATTTATAATGTGCTAGGTACTTTTTTTAGGGATATATTAGTTAAAGGAGATAAAGATGCCTGTTTTCATGAATTTTACTTTCTAGTTAGGGGAGATGGGCAATAGAAAAGAAACAAAATGGTTAAATAAATTGAATATCACTTACTGCTTTCTAATGTACCATACAGAGATAGAAAAAGGAGGGCAGGCTAAGGGGAATTTGGATCTGGTGGGGGAGATTTGCAATTTTACGTATACATTTTAAATCTTACTGAGAAGTTAGCATTTAGTTGAACTAGTGAGACAAGTAGTCATGCATAAAGCTGGGGAAGGAATGCTCTAGGCCAGGGAGTCACCAATGCAAATGGCCTAAAGCAGGAATGTGCCTGAGTGTTGGAGGAACAGGCAACTGGCCAGTGTGGTTGGAGATTGTAGGCAATGAGATTACAGTTGTAACTGGGGAGATAATCATGTAGGACATTCAAGGCTTTTGTAAGGTTTTCAGCTTTTTCTCTGGGAAAAGAGGGGAATCACTGGGGATTTTTGAGTGAATGAGTGGTATGATCTGCCTTACAGTTTAAGGGAACTTTTCTGGTTCCCACGTTGAGAACAGACTATACTGGAATGTATTAATTTCTTAGGTTTTCTGTTACAAAGCACCACAAAGTGAGTAGCTTAAAACAACGAAAATTTATCCTTTCACAGTTCTGGAAGCCAGAAGTCTAAACTTAAGGTGTTAGTAGGGTCATGCTCGCTCTGAAGTCCCTAGGGGAAAATGCTTCCTTGCCATCCTCCAGCTTCTGGTGGCTGCTGACAGTCTTTGATGTCCCTTGGCTTGCAGTGCAACACTATAGTCTCTGTCTTGTTGTCACATGGCCTCCTGTCCTGTGTGTTTCTTTGTTCTGTGTGCTTTCCTTATAAGGACGCCAGTAGTTGGATTTAAAGCTCATCCTAGGGGCGCCTGGGTGGCACAGTCGGTTAAGCGTCCGACTCCAGGTCACAATCTCGCGGTCCGTGGGTTCGAGCCCCGCGTCGGGCTCTGGGCTGATGGCTCAGAGCCTGGAGCCTGTTTCCGATTCTGTGTCTCCCTCTCTCTCTGCCCCTCCCCCGTTCATGCTCTGTCTCTCTCTGTCCCAAAAATAAATAAAATAAAAAAACGTTGGAAAAAAAAAAAAGCTCATCCTAATCCAGTATGACCTCATCTCAATTTACAAGTTAATTATATCTGCAGCGACCTTAATTCCAAATAAAGTCACATTCACAGGTACTGGCTATTAGAACTTGAATGTATATTTTTGGTAGACACAATCCAATACATTAAATAGGGTAAAGAATAGAAGCAGGGAGACTAGATGGGAGAGAGGAGCACAGATAATGGTGGCTAGGACCAGAGTGGGAACAGTGGAGTGGTGACAAGTGATCCAATACCAAATGTATTTTGAAGGAAGAGCTAATGATTCCCTAACAAACTGGCTATGGGGTATGGCAGAAAAAAGAATCAAGAATGATGCTCTGCTCCGAATGTTTGTGTCCCCCCAAAATCCATTTGTTAAAATTATAACCCCCAGTGTGATGGTTTTAGAAGGTGGGGTGTTTGGGAGGTGATTAGGTCATGAGAGTGGAGCCCTCATGAATGGGATTAGTGCCCTTATGAAAGAGAGTCCAGGGAGATCCCCAGCTCCTTCTACCAGGTGAGGATGCAGTGAGAAGGTGTTGGCTGTGAACCAGAAAGAGTGCCCTCACCCATCTGTGCTGATACTAGGATCTTGGACTTCCAGTGTCCAGAACCATGAGCAAAACATTCATGTTGTTTATGAGATACCTAGTCTGTGGTATTCTATTGTAACAGCCCAAACAGACTGAGACAAATGACTCCAAGACTTTTGACCTGAGCAGCTGGAAGAAGGAAGTTGCAACCAGCTGAGGTGAAAGGCTGGGGGAGGACTTGGTTTTGGTGAAAAGATCAGGAGCTGTTTTGAATATGTCTGAAATGTCTTTTAGATGTCTAAGCAGAGGTGTTCTGGTGCAGTGGGGACTCTAATGAATCCATGTTACTTCTTGTGTCTGTCAGTAATCCACTGACTGCTGAAAATTTGAGGACCAACTCCACAAGGAAGCCATAGTGTGAATTATAGATAAGCCAAAGCCACACCTTTGTTTTATCTACTAGTTGCCTTTTCCTTTAGCAGAACCTTTCACTTTACCTGCTTTTCCAAGGCCCAAGTGATTGGGTCTCCTCTCCCTGACCAGTGTCTCATGGAACAGCATTGAAATAATACTAAACTCCTAAAGTAGTTCTAGAGAATTACAGAGGGATTATTGAACTGGAGTCACCAAGGACTCCAGTAAATGCAAAATGTATTTCTGCTCTCATTGGATCACTGCAGAGATTCCAGTTCAACACTTCTCTCCTCAACTTCTCTGTGCTCACATATTCTCTTTCCTCTCAGTTTTCCTAATATAAACAAAAGCCTGAGGCCAGCAAGTGCTGGGTTAGCCAGCAAGGCATAGTGGTTGTAGGGCTACCCTAGGGCAATGGAATAGCCCAGTTCTGATGGGAAACTGCATTCCTTCTGGCCAGTAGAGTCCCCTTTAGTAATCTAAATTGACTAAACAAATTGCCAAACAAAGGGGTGGGGGTGGGCAGGAGAGCTGAAACATGTAGGGTTAAATTTTGGTTGACAGAGAGAGACAGAGCATGAACGGGGGAGGGGCAGAGAGAGAGGAAGACACAGAATCGGAAACAGGCTCCAGGCTCTGAGCCATCAGCCCAGAGCCTGACGCGGGGCTCGAACCCACGGACCGCGAGATCGTGACCTGGCTGAAGTCGGACGCTTACTTACACTTTTTACTATTTTCTTAAAGAAATCTTTTTCTGGCACTACATAAACTTCTTTTGCCAACTTCCTTTACTTTTAGTCCAGGATAACACTGAACTTTAATTTGTAATTTTCTGGATCCGGTAAGTCTTAGTCTAAGTTTCTGAACCAGTAACCTTTGGCTCAGTAAATTCTCTTGTCGTTAAGCAGCAGCTACTATTACTAATGTCCACCAGTAATACCTTCAAACCAGATCTCAAACATGAAGAAGACTCACAGGGTTGTAAATTGTTTTATTTGCTTTTCATCTTTATCCAAAGGTTAAATTTTAGAATTTTTTTAGCATAAGACATTGATATAAAATTTATAGAATATTAACTTATTCAAGAAATATTTACTAAGCTAATGTTACTCAAGGTAGTAAGGATACATGATGGACAATATGGACAAAATATCCCTGTTCTTGCATAGCCTTCATTCTAGAGGTGGGGGGGAGCCAGAAAATTAATAAAACATGCAAGCAAAATATGTAGTCTATCAGTGGTGAAAGCTATAGAAAAAATATAAGATAGTAAAAAGGTGTGGGGAATGTTGAGGGAAGAGGGAACATTGAAGTTTTAAATAAGTAGATAAAAAATATTAAAAAGAAGATACTGAAGACTTTAAGGAGGTGTGAGAACCATGTAAATACAGGGCACATGCATTTCATAATTTTTTTTTAACTTTTATTTATTTTTGAGAGAGAGAGACAGAGCATGAGCAGGGGAGGGGCAGAGACAGAGAAGGAGACAGAATCTGAAACAGGCTCCAGGCTCTGAGATGTCAGCACAGAGCCTGACATGGGGCTTGAACTCAGGAACAGTGAGATCATGACCTAGGCCAAAGACTCTTAACCAACCGAGCCATCCAGGCACCCCTGGGGCACATGCATTTCAAACAACAGTACAGCAAGTGCAAAGGCCCTGAGGCAGAAATCCTGCAGGTTCAAAGAAAAAAAGAGGCCCGGTGGCTTACAGAGAAAAAAGTAAAGGAGAGAGTAGTAGGAGGTAGACTCAGAGAGGCAATGGGGACCTTCTAGGCTATCGTTACAATTTTGGCTTTTGCTCACAGGAAGATGGAAGGTGTAAAAGGATTTTGACCCCAAAAGTGACACAACCCAACATATATCAGGCAATGTCACTGACTGCTGTGTTGTAAATACCCTTAAGGGGGCAAGAGATGAAGTGGGCAACCAATAAAAAACGTTTGCAATAATTTACACAAAAGATCATCAGGGTGGTAGCAGAGGGTGGGGACCAGTGGGTAGATTCTGGATATGTTTTGAAGGCAGAGTCAGCAGGATTTTTTGATGGGTTAGATGTAGGGTTTGAGAGAAGGGAGTTAAGAGGACCCTAAGGATCAGGATTTCAATTTCAGACACAAAAGGTTTCAAATAGCTATTAGTTATCCACATGGAGAAGACAAGGGAGTTTGGAATTCAGAGGAGAGACTGGGGCTGGTAACCTAAATTTGGGAGTTTTTTGGGATTGCAGATGACACTCAAAGTGATGAAACTAGAGGAAATGATGGGGGGGGTCAATATGGCCCAAGAAGAGAACAGGCTGATAAGGGGACACGTTCTGGCATTTCCAGTGTTAGGAGATGAACTGTTTTTACTCAAAACACTTCTGACACCAAATACGTGGGAATTTCCCATACTAACAACCGATTCTCTTCCTCTTCAGACACCAACAAAATATCCTACAATTTAATTAAATTCTGACACTACTTACCCAGAGTTAGTGTCTGACCTCATGTGTTTAACGGGTCAGACCCACAACACTGCCCTCACTTCAGAGGCCAGTCACAAGTGTTGGGTACCTAGATTACCTACATTTATGCTGACTTGGCTACAAATTTGGGGTCCCCACAACTCCTGCTGCTTCAGGTTTAAGAATTTGCTAGAAAGGCTCACAGAACTCAGGAAAACAGTTTATTATGTTGACCAGTGTATAAAGAATACAACTCAGGAACAGCCAAATGAAAGAAATGCATGGAACAAGGTTGGGGGAAGGTGTGTGAAACTTCTATGCCCTTTCCAGGTGAGCCACTGCGCCCCCAGTGCCTTGATGTGTTTACCAATGAAGCCCTCCAAACCCCATCATTTAGGGGTTTTTATGGAGGTTTCCTTACTTATGTAGGCATGATTGATGAAATATTGGCCATTGGGGATTAATTCAGTCTCCAGCTCTTCTCCTCTCCCTGGAGGTTGGGGGATGAGGCTGGAAGTTCCAACCCTGTCATCATGGCTTTGTCTTCCCAGAAACCAGCCATCATCCTGAAACTACCCAGGGGCTCACACACACCGGGCATCTCATTATCATACAGAAGATGCTCTTATCACTCTGGAGATCCCAAGTGCTTTAGGAGCTGTGTGCCAGGAACCACAAACAAACCAAATATCTGTTTTCTGTTGTCCCACTGGAGGTTATGGAGATAAAGAGGACAGGAAAAGGAGACTGAAATGGAGCAGCCAGCATAGTAGGAGGAGTATAATTTTGAGGTGAGACTACTCTTGATATAAAGTGTTCCTGCTTTGCTATGTCCATTCATTACTGTTTACAGTTGACCCTTGAACAACATGGCAGCTAGAGGTGCCAGCTCTCTGTGCAGGTGGAAGCCTGTGTAATAGCTTACTATTGACCAGAAGACTTACCCATAACAAACAGTCGATTGATGTATTTTGTATATTATATGTATTATATACTGAATTCTTACAATAAAGTAAGCTAGAGGGAAAAAGTGTTACTTAAAAAATCATGAGGAATAGAAAATACATTTTCAGTGCTATACTGTATTTATCGAAAAGAATCCACGTATAAGTGGACCTGTGCAGTTCAAAGCGATATTGTTCAAGGGCCAATTATATACTGATATGATTTGCTTTTTAGATGATTAGGTCTATTAACTAGAGCCCAGAGAAAGAGTAAATAGATATTATGAACCTGAGGTTATAGATCAAATGCACCCTTTCTCAAGTGGGAGTGTGGTTTATTAAAGGACCACAACCGGGACTGGGAATCAGGATCCCCTGGATTCAGCAACTCTAGGTCTCAGCTGTGTGGCCTTGGGTGGGTCACTACAATTCTGTGAGCCTCAGTTTCCACATCTGTCAAAAGAGGCAGGAGAACCAAGTGATCTCTCCAGTCCCTTCTGCTCTTGAATTCTATGAAGCTCCCTTAGGCTTGTGAGAAGTTTTCACCTCATTGAAGAACTGAAAGAACACAATAAAGTCACTGACTACAAACTGACAGCCTAAAGTCTGGATCCAAGCAAACAACCTATCATTTGGAAGAACGGTTGATCTTGGACAAAGAGTGAGTGTGATCTGTGGGAGAGATGAACTAGGGGGCTGCAGAGAAGCATGTAATGGAAGGGCATGGTTTTCTATCTTTGTATGGGAATATCATTTGCATGTTTAATGTAATTTCCAGATCATTGATCCCAAAGTGGAGATCTGCACAGAGCATGGCAGGTTGCAGTGCTACATTTGAACTCCCCTTGTTCTCCCTAGAGCCAGATCAACACCTGGTTGCTCCCACCCACGCCTCCCCAAGTCAAGCAGCAGATGCCGATGTCTGGACAGGCATGTTTCCAAGGGTCTGGCTAGTTCCCTGCTGGGTCCCCAGTGTTTAGTGCAATGCCAGGACCATCATAGCCACTCAGTACACACTTGTTGAAGGAATGAATGTTGAATGAACTTCTCAGTCTAACAGACTTGCAGGAAAAGGTTCATCAACTCAATGTGACAGATGAAGAATCCTCTCACATTTCTGCACCTGTTAGACTGGGAATCCATGCCCTTAATAAATTTGCTTAGCAGCCCTTGGGAAAGCCACATCGAGTGATGGAAGGAGCACAGAACTGGGAATCTGGATCCCTGGATTCTCGTGTTGGCTTAGCCATCCCAGGATGTGTGACTTAGAGCTGAGATGAGGTACATAGCCTCTGGAGACCTCAGTTTCCTCCAAGGAAAAATTAGAGAATAGTACCAATTAATATTTAATGGAATCCTTAGATTTTCTATTTCTTCCCTATCCTTTGTGGGGGAACTGGGTCTCACTGGAATTCAAATGCAAGTTTCCTTCTGATAATAAACATTCTATTTTGGGGCACCTGGGTGTCTCAGTCGGTTAAGCGTCCGACTTCGGCTCAGGTCATGATCTAATGGTTTGTGGGTTCGAGCCCCACGTGGGGCTCTGTGCTGACAGCTCAGAGCCTGGAGCCTGCTTCAGATTCTGTGTCTCTCCATCTCTCGGCCCCTCCCCTGCTCATGCTTTGTGTCTCTCTGTCTCTCAATAATAAATAAACGTCAAAAAAAATTTAAAAAAAAACATTCTATTTTGTCCAGTTCCTAT
The DNA here is from genome assembly GCF_014898765.1 of Herpailurus yagouaroundi. Taxonomy (NCBI): domain Eukaryota; kingdom Metazoa; phylum Chordata; class Mammalia; order Carnivora; family Felidae; genus Herpailurus; species Herpailurus yagouaroundi. The sequence goes on along the minus strand of NW_024412394.1, from coordinate 45,140,479 downwards.
CATCTTAGTAAAATTCAAATAAATCATTTCGGATTTGAAATTTTTAAAACATATGCAGTGAGTCAAAAATTCTACATATAATTTATCTTGATAATGTGTTCACTCTCTTCTATGTTACATATGAAATCTAACACTTCAAATGATTACTGCTCCGTGAGGCATTCTCTTATCCTCCCATCCAGCAGAGACCTCTCCCCAGAGTTCCAATGCCATAGTTTCTGATGGCACAGGTGGTCTACCCCTCAGGTCTCTGTATCCTAGTCTTACTTGCATTACAAATTGTCAGGTGTCAGGGACTTGGATCATTGGGTAATCTCTGAAGGTGTCTCCAAGACAATCCCAATATTTGTTGCATTTAATTTTGTGAGCCAATTACCCATGCATTTACATTGTAAATTACTTTAAAAATATGGCAAAGGTACATAAGGTAAAAACTTAAAGGTCTTAACAGAAAAGAAAATTATAATTTAAGTGTTACCCAGTGGTTTTTTTTTTTTAATTGGGACTATATAAATGAAGCAGTTAATTAAATGTGAGCAGCTTTTTAGGCATTGGTAATGAAGGAAATATTTCTAATGAAAAGAAACAAAGAAAATGAATACACATTTAATTCCATGTATAAATGGATAAGAAGAATTATTTATAATGAAAGCTGGAAGCAATTTAACTATCTAATAGGTTAAATAAATTATGGTACTTCCATAAAATCTGGTACCATGTAACCATTAATAAGAATCTTCTTGTAGAAGGATGTTGGATGTCTCATCTAATAAAAGTGTGAACAAAGAATATGTGTAGTAGTTTACATATCTGTAAAAATATATGTACAAATACATTAACACACACACATATGTCAGATGTGAAAAATAGAAATTATAGTAATTTTCTTTTTCTTTTTTGTTTTCTTATTTGTATTCTTTAATTTTCTATAATTAACAATGTCTTTTGCATGTAGAATATGTGCACCAAACCTATGATAAAGAGATAACTCTGTCCTGTTAAACATGTGTAAATGAGACTCATAAGTACTATATATATTATTCTTATTTTTTTCTGTCAATATTTTATTTTTCTCTTAGGTCCTACAACCTAGCACTTGAGTGTACTGTTCTCTGCAGACACAGAAATGAAGTTCAGTAACTTAGATCTGAATGCTGATCCTGGGTAAGACATTATCTGCCTAAATGACCATTGATAAATTATCTGGTTTCTCATGCCTGTAACTACGTCTACAAAACATCTCAAATATTGACTTATCCTAAGTAGATGAACTTTTGAGAAACAGGCTTTGGAAAACTTGGGGAAAATGATTTAAAGGTACAGCTTCCCACCAGTGACCCAACCTAAGCATTCTGTGTGGAGTAATACAAACTATAAGCCTTTCTTACTAATCCGCCATGCTGAAGTGCTATGGGTGACATATATGTACCTGTTGCCCAAGTTGGATGTAAAAAGACCATCTGCCAGGCTGGGAATTAGTGAATTCACATGATCTCAGCTGGGCTTTGATACTAATGAGCTTTCCTAGAATAAACAGGAGGAAGATGGAGTGTGACCACAGCATGGATGTTAGTGGAGATGGCCACATTCTTGTGAACAGGTAGAGACTTCGGGCAGAGGAAAATTGAAGGCTTTATGCAGAGGGGCACATCTCCTACCACTTTTTGGTAGAATGTCCTCTGCTCTCATCTCCTTGGCTGTGAGTTTTTCCTCCCACTACATGAGAAGGTGGCAGAGAGCCACCATTCCAGACAGCTATGATCCTAGAAAAGGCTCTCTTCCTCATCCTGACACACAGCAAGCCACTCAGCCCTGTTGGGTTTTCCATGAATGTTTTTCTTCCATTTTCACTGTTACTATTTGCCGTTATAACTAACCTTTAAGTCTTCTTCTAGGGGATCCAGGCTTCCTCTTCTGACCCAGTTCTGTGCACCTACCTGTAGCTCCCCGTTTGCACAATACTGTGTTCTTGTCCTCTTTTCAGAAATCTCCTCTTGCCAGGGTCATTCAGGTGCTTTTATGTTCGTGCCACTCTGTGTTCACCCCGCACCATAGAACATAGAGTTGTTCTATGATTAGTGCTAACTTGTTTGTCTTCCCTGCTAGACTGTGAGCTCCTAGAGGTGAGAACAGATTCTTTTACCTGTTAGTCCTCAACCATGCTGCATTACCCATGGGCACCCTTGCCCCACCATGGATGCCAACAGCCATTTTGCAGAGCAGATAGGAGATCCTGAGTAAGACCATGAATGGATGAGTGTAATTCCCACAGTCCCCACCTGGAAAATGAAAATGGATCATAACAATTTTTAGTTTCTCTTTTTATGAAAAGTCCCACTCTGTGGAATTGAAAAGTTTTATAAAATGCAAAGAAATTCAATCCTAAAGAACACACTAAGATGCAAAAGAATCAGTAGTTTAACAGCTATAGAATATCCTAATCATCTGGGGATTTTAGGGAAAATAAAGGATTCCAGTGAGTGCGTGTGTGTGTGTGCATGTGTGTGTATATGTGTGTGCTTAAAGTGGATAATTATGACTTTGTCTTTACATGTGTGTGTCCTTTTCTTCAAAAAATGGTAAACCAGATTTTCCTCATTTGGGCAAAATCTAGACTCTAAACTTCATTTAATCTATTAGCTCTGGATCGATTTTCTCTTGGTTTAAGTGTTCCACACCTGAGAGGGCTTTTGTAACAAGGTCTTGCTGTAGCTCCTGGGGAGAGAGGCTGGAAGAGGTTTAATGGAACATGTAGCTTCTGTCACATCAACGTCAGCACGTTTGGGTACCATAGGTTGGAATTCACTGTCAAAGCCAGCTGTTTCTGAGCTCTGTTGATTGAGCTCTGGGTAGCAAGCTCCAGCAACTTTTAAAAAACTTGATGATATCCTTTATCTTTATTTACAGAAATTGCTAAGGGTAGGACATGAATTTTTCTTTACCCAACAGCATAAAAACATATCAGTCTCCCCTTCCTAATCCCTTCCCCCATCTCACCAAACCAAGACTTAAGAGCTTTCCACTGCTTTCTCTTCTGGGAGGCAGGCTGTGTGGCTTCCAGTGGGGCACTGCTGTTCTCAGCCATGTAGCAATTTGGTCATTTGGTCTATTTTCCTATGCCTTCTTAATAGTTGGTTGTTCATGAGAGGCTGTGGGTTTCAGGTAGCTATTAGAGGGCAGTAGATTATCCTAATTTTCTTTTAGGAGGCCAACTTCTTTTTTAGACACAGGATCTAATTTTAGGGCACAAGACATAAGAAAGATTTAGTCTATCTCCAGTACATGTCAAGTGCTGTAGGGATCCAGAAAATGTATTGTTAAGGAGTGGCTCATCAGCTCAATAAAAACATTTGAACACTCACTATACACATAGCTCTGGACAGATGTATAAGACATTCTCTCTGAAAGGTAATGGACAAGAAAGTTAAAACCCACAAAGTGATTCAGAGGACCGTTGGGTGTTACACAATCTCTCGTTATCTGTACTGAGGTGCTCCGACTTCAGTGTGTATGAGAATCACCTGGAGAGCTTATTGAACCGCAGATTCCTGATTCAGTAGATCTGAAAGAGGACCCTGAGCCACTGGTCTATTTGTACAGGAGGTTACAGAAGGGTAGATAGAACCAGCACAGGCTCTAGTAGTGGAGAGATTGAGGCAAGTGTGTGATTCTTCTGATTTCATTGCCTGAGTGTTGACCTAAGTGGAGCCTGGTGGGTCTTTCAGTAGCCTCAGAAAGTGGAGAAGGGAGATGGAGATCCAACTGGTTTTGAAAGAGGATTGGAATATTTGGATAGGTCATGATCACAAAGAGAGGTTTTGTCGACCAGGGAAACCCTGTGAGCAGAATCACTGCACCTGAAGTGACTGGGTCATATGTCAGGGGTCATTGCATAGACTCTGCTGGGGTAGAAAGTATGTCCTCTTACTGTAATGGTGTCACTTACTGGAATGCATAAGGACTCTAGACGAAGGCCATGCTGGCTGGTACAAAATAAGAACCAAAAGGTTCTTAACTTACAGCCTCTCCACATGCAGCTTTTCAGTCCACGAACTACTGAGGCAGGTGCAATGTAAACTGTTTTCTGAGTGTCCTCTTTGTCATGTTGGAGAAGCTCAGCTCCATCCAGTCACTAGTGTTATCCTCATTTCTCTCCCTCCCTCTTCCCAGCAGTAGGACCACTGCAGTAACAGGTGTTACTAATTCAGACTGATGGCAAGGACTGACACAGATACCATCCAGTCAAATACAGTAAAGTTTACCTCTGAGTTTGGAATGCCTTATAAAATATATAGAGGAAATTCAGTGTGGGCCTGGGCACAAGTCTGTGAGCCCCTAAAGCCCTACCTGCGGCTTGTGCACGGTTATGAAAGAAGTCTAAGCAAATGAGGGCCACATTAGACTTGGAGAAGTTTAGTTTACCTCCAATCCCAGCCTCTACACAAAGAGTGGTTCTTCATTAAGTCCAGTCCAGATGTGTGTCAGAGACCACTTCACCTGAGCCAGACACATTCCATTACTACTGCTGTTATACAAGCTATTACATGACCACAGAGGATGGCACAGTGCAGCACATTCGATCCTGAGCACTGCCCTCATTCACCACCCCAGCCTCCCAAACCATCACAGCCCGGCTGAAAGTACAGCTGCAGTGCCCAAGAATCAGACAGCATGCCCGCGGGCCCTCAGACTAGCTTTTGGGCCTACCCTGCACCTTCTTTCCTCTTTTCCTTCATCAAACAAAAATCTAGTGAACCCCTATGAAGTGGCAGGTACTCATTAGGTTCTGCGGAGCTAAAGATGTATAAAACTCAAGTTTTTCACAGTCTAGTAGGGAAGACAAATGTGTAGACAGGTAAGAGCAGTCAATAGAAGCACAGATGAGATTCAGATGAGAAAAATTAATCCTCTTTGGCAGAATGTGGTGGCAGCGTCCTGGAGGAGGAATTCTGAACTGGGTTTGATGAAATACACAGGAATTTTGGACACAGTTATTCTAGGCCCAGGGATGCTATGTGGAAGGGCAAAGGGGCATGGAACAGTGCATTTAAGGAACTGCAATCACACGTGTTGCTAAATCATAAGGTTGAGAATAAGGTGGGGTGGGGGGGAGGAGTGGGTGTTGGGAGATGGGACTGGGAGTGGGCCAAGTACACCTTCACCCTTTTCTGGTGTACTCTCGACAGGGAAGTCAGATTTGTCCTGGTAAAATTGGTAAAACGGAAGTAATCTTCAGATCTCTCAGCCAATAACCCCCTCACTGAGAGTACAAGCCAAGTCTATGACATCCCATGTGATCCTCCCCATTTCTTCTCGGACCTCTTTTCCCTCTCTTTGCTCCTCCTCATTCACCCACTCTAGGCACGCTGGCTGACTTGCTGGCTCTCCAACAGGCTGAGGCAGGCTCTGCCTCTGGGCCTTCACACTAGTTGTCGCCACTTCCTAGGATGCTTCTCTCAGATCTAGCAGTACACGTAGTAGACACTCAATACATGTTTGTTACATGAGTGGATACATATTTTATAGTGAAATCAAGATTGGGTGTTGTCCTGAAATCACTGGAAAGCCATCAAAGGACTTTAGGCAGGGGAGGAGCAAGAGGGATTTGCATCTTTATAGATCACTCTGGAGGTTGTGTGGCTTCTCTTGATTAACATGGGGGTAGGGGGTGGGGGAGACAAGCCAGGGGTTGGGAAAACAGGCTCAATCTTGGATTGAGCCGCCTGGGTGGTTCAGTCGGTTAAGCATCCGACTCTTAGTTTCAGCCCAGGTCATGGTCTCATGGTTTGTGAGTTTGAGCCCCATATCGGGCTTTGTGCTGACAGCATGGAGCCTGCTTCAGGTCCTCTGTCTCCCTCTCTCTCTGCCCCTCCCCTGCTCTCTCTCTCTCTCTCAAAAATAAATGCTAAAAAGAAAAAAAAAAAAGAAACCATCTTGGATTTAAATACATGCAAGGGAGCCTGAAGAGTAGCAGTGACTACTAGAGAAAGGGGTGGCTTAAATGATATGCCACAAATGGACTTGGCATTATTTGAAGGCTAATACATAGGATAAAGGAAAAGAAGGAAGGAGTCAAGGATAACTCCATGGGTCTCTAATCAAGAGGGGAAAAACAGGAGCAGCAGGAGCAGAATGGAGATGAGGTGGTAGGAGACGAGGTGTTCAATAATACTCTTTCAACCATCCTCTGTAAATAATGAGATGGTTGCAATCATCATTGATGTTGTGTGGTGATGCTGCTGGGAGCAGTGTGATTGGTGTATACCAGGGCTCAAGTTTCTCAGCTGAGATTTTTTTTTTTTTAATTTTTTTTTCAACGTTTATTTATTTTTGGGACAGAGAGAGACAGAGCATGAACGGGGGAGGGGCAGAGAGAGAGGGAGACACAGAATCGGAAACAGGCTCCAGGCTCTGAGCCATCAGGCCAGAGCCCGACGCGGGGCTCGAACTCGCGGACCGCGAGATCGTGACCTGGCTGAAGTCGGATGCTTAACCGACTGCGCCACCCAGGCGCCCCTCAGCTGAGATTTTCAATGAATCAAAGACTAAATTGAGTATTTGTTCATACTTGCAAAGAATCGTAAGTGTTCATCATTTCAGGTGCTGTGGTTTCAGAGGTAAATGGGATATGCTCTGTGTCCAGTAGAATTCAGTCCAGAGACAGGAAGGTAAACAACAAAAACAACAAACACAACCCACCAAATATTAGTGCGGAGGCATGGATGAAGAGCCATGGGAGCAGAGAGAACCCCAGGTGTTCAGTGAATGCTGTTTGAGTGAGTAACTTACTGTGCAAGGGTTGGAGAGGAAGTATGGGGCTTGAAAAATAGGAAAATTGTTGATGATGTGGAGGCAGAGAGGGAAATGGGGCAGAGAATCGGATTCCAGGCAGAGAAAAGGATGTGAACAAAGACAAAGAGTTTGATATGACAAACTATTAGACATGTGGGTGGGGGGAAAGTGGCTGAAGATGTCAGAGCTTGAATGGGAGAGACTTGAATGCTAATACTAGGGACTTAAGATTTGTCCTGCAGCCGTGTGTAATGGGCTATTTTAGAGAAGGGATTAATATGCAACTATGAGTCAATTTGGGTAATATTGCAGAGGATGGTTGCAGGCAGAAGGAAGTGCAGGTGGGTGGTGTTCACAGAGGCCTAGGTTGGATACAGCAAGCAGGTACTTAGATTGGCATTATGATGTAGAAGAGAACATGGAAATGTAAAATAGTTCATTGGTGGAATTGATCAGACTTACACACTAATTTAGGCTTCTTAGAAAAAGAAACTCAGGATGAGTCTAAGTTTATTGCTTAAGAGGCTGGGTAGACAGTGATATCTTCAACCAAGGGGATTAACAGATATAGAGGGGGGGGGGGGGGGCCCAATGAGTTAGACAAACTGATATTTGGATCCCTGAAATTAGAACCAGAGTGTACCTGTGAGTAGTTTGGGTCTGATTTCCATTCTCTGGAAGGTCATTTAGGATCTAGGCTGGCATTTTTGGCTCCAGTGGGTCTAGGGCTGGTGGCAAGAGGGCCTTTAATTCTTAGAAATGGGAGTGATATTAGTAATCAAGGGTATGGATCAAGATGAAGTTATTATAATAGTGGCCCCAAGTGGGTCATCCAAGCAAGGGTGGCCCTGGGCTGTTAGCAGGAAGCTGAGAGCAAAGCCATGGATGGGAGAAAGAAGTAAGACAGAGACACAAAGTATGGGTGGGACCTCAGAAGACAGACACTATCCAGTGCTGAGCTCTGGCTGCTCCTCAAGGTGAGATGGCTGGTCCTATGGAGTCCCAAGTAAGTAGACAGTTTGAACAGCTTCTTTCAGCAGGGCCATGCCTTTTTTCACTGAAAGATCAAGGCTGTATTTGTTTATTTCTTTTTACTATGTTTACTTACCAATATGTGTCCTTTTGTAATTCATACTGTAGCCTGGACAATCTCATGGCAAAGATAGACTTGTGTCTTCTTTCTGAACATGGAGTGCTGTAGGACACCGTCAGAAAATGCGGTTCATGTTAAATGCAGGGAATGACTTCTTTCAGTTGGCAGATTTCTTTTACATTTCATAACTGGGGTGATAGGAATGAGAGAGCTGTTGAATTTCCATTCTACTCCACTGACTCTCACCCACCTGCCTGTTTTATCTATTCATCAATAAGTATTTGAGGACCAAGCATGAGCTTAGCACTAGTGATGCAACAGTGAGAGGATATAGGTAGTGCCCTCCCTCAAGAAGCTTGCAGAGAAGACGGGTGATGTCTGAGCACCATGAAGGAGACGTGTAGGGGACACAGGGGTTTGATATAGCCCAGACTACAGGATGCTTTCCTGAAGGAAGCAACATTTATAAGCCAAGGCCTGCAGGACAAGAAGATGCTATTCAGTGAGGGGAGGTGGACAGGGAGAGAGAGTGGAGGAGGATTGCTTCAGTGTGTGAAGACCTCAGGAGGAAAAGAGCAGGGACATTAGAAAAACCACAAAGAGTTTCCTCATGGCTGGTGGAGAGAGTGGGGAAGATAGTGGTGTAAGGTAAGGCTGCAAAGGTAGGCATGGACCATGTGGGCCCTTGTAAATTATACAGAGGATTTTACTTCTATCCAAGGGGTCATTCATAGTGGCCATTGGTCCAAAAGAAAGTAACAAGAACTAATATCTTTTTCCATGTGGGCTGTGATTGTGGACCATGTCCTCCCAGGTGACATCTCATGGTGGGCCCTTGGACCAATACTCTTCCTTTCTTACAGATGGCGTCAGAGGGTCATCTCAAAAAGGGGGAGGCATGAGAAGGTTGGAGACTTCAATCTTTTTGCTTATGCACTGAATCATTTTAGTAGTTCCTGTACATTTTAGTATAAATCTCATCAAGAACCACAGCTCCAAGTGTATTGTCAACAACCACTTAATAGAATGGGGAGCATCCTTCCCAAATAGTATGAACCAGGATCACACGGGACCAGTTTTATTAAAGTGTGCTGAGGTCTGGTGGCAGCAGTGCTACAGTGCCTGGTGCAGTACGTCACCCATGCCATATGGGAAGTTTCTGGATTGGGAGAATTCCACATATCTGGAAGCCTTTCCTCCCTTGGCCACCTTCAACAGCCATGTGCTTGTAGTTTGGCAGCACAACAGCGTGTTACTCATACATCAAGGGGGAGTGGTGGGGACGGGGGAGGATGGGTTTAAAAGGTGCTGCTATTTGATGAAACCAAACAATAGAAACATTCTGATACATTAAACGTGTGGGCAAATGCAGGTTTTCTGGTAATATTCTCCTGCATAACAGCATATCATTGGGTTTTTTTTTTAAGATTTTTAACATTGGAGGTTAGCCAAAAGTATTATATATTCTTTTGGTTTTATGGACCAGAGAAGCTTTATAATAGTCAAGGTAAAAATGAATTTGGAATATCTTAAAAGGAATTTGGTATGTCCATCCAGTGATATATAATTCTGATGGGTGGCTACATCTTCATTTTGGTGAATTTTTCCTTTTTATCTTTTTTTTTTATTTCTATCAATACTTCTTGCCTTATTTTTTAATTCCACAATCAGGTGTTTTCATATATTCAGTGGATAGAAGCTAGCTAGCACTACTATTTCTACAAATTATAAAAGGATGCTCCCTCTAAGTGAATAAAGTACAAAACAGTGTCCTTTCCAGGTGATAAATTACAAAAAGGACTCTTTCCTCCACAGCCAGGGCATAAAACTTGGCAGAGCATGGGCTGGATTTCAGCCCTTACTTGTCCCACTTGTCCCTGCAGCAGGTACTTTGTGCAGTGCACAAACTGCACAACCAGACATAGTGACCCTGAAGTTTTTTCATTGTCTTCATCTTCAGTCTCTTCATAGTTCATTTAACTCAAAAAATATTTATTAGACAAGGCACCATGTTAGCAACTTTGAAGGATATAAAGATAGGTAGATTTCAGTCCCTACCCTAAAGAAATTTATAGTCTAGTACTAACAATAAAACAAAAACATACACAAACAACTGTATCAATTCTCTCTCTCTCTCTCTCCATATATACATATACTATACATCTACACATGTATTTATGTATATAGTATTACATATATATATATATATATATATATATATATATATATATAATGCCTCATCCTAAAGGTGTATATGAAACTACTCACAAGAAGACCCTCACAAGAAAAAAAACATAAACTAATGTTAAATTCATATTAGGAAATTTTAAGTTAAGAAAATTATGATCACATATAAGAATGGGGAGAAACACAGTTAGTGACAATCGTGGTCAACCCAGAGCCTCAAATTCTGAGTTTCTGGGCATCCAAAGTTAAAAATGAAACATCTTACTATCAATACTTAGGTCTACAATAAATTGATCAGGATAGGCTGGGCCAAGCTGGCTTATTTCTTATTTCTTATCCTATAAATAGGCTGCAGGTTGAGCAGCTCTCCAGAACAGTGCACTATAGTGACTCAGGGGTCCAGGCCATCTCCATCTTGCAGATTACCATTTCAACCCAAGGCTTCTGTATGGGGTGGGGGGGGGGGGGGGGGAGGGAGAATGAGTAGAAAACATGTCACTTCTGCTCACAACTCAATGGCTAGGACTAGTCGCATGACCATGAATAACTACAAAGGACCAAGAAATGTACTATTTGGTCAGGTTACCACCTCTAACACACACACTGGCGATGTAAACCTTTCCCTAAAACTGAATTCTCGAAGAACTTCTTTACATGAGACTTTATACAAGACAGAGTAGTAACAGAGGAATGAGCACTGTGTTATGCAGATTCAAGGAGAGATTTGCTTTGTTCACTTATGTAGAGTGACCAGAGGAAATTTAGTTGGAAGGTAGACATGAAATGAATTTTGAAGGATGGTGAAAACTTTGGAAGATATGGGGAGGTCAGGTAGAAAGGAGGTCATTAGCTGCAGGGAGAATGGTAGCATATACTAATTCTCTCCTGGGAACATCAAAAGGTCTAGTTTACCTAGTACCTAGGTAGTACCTAAGGGAAGGTAACCTGTGGGGAAGTCAGATTGGAATCATGGGCAGTGGCCATATTGCAGAGAGTCTTGAGATTTGTGTTTAGTAAGTATGTGAAAGCAGGAAGTCCCTGCTGCTATCATTTTAGCGTATTCTACTTACTGGAGCTGCTGAGAGGGCTTTCCAAAAATCTTTAATCATGTTTCGAGGGATTATAAAAACACAGAAATCATACAGTTCCTTTTTTTCCCTCCCTTCAGACACATACCTTAGCAGCAAGGGATGTATCCTTAAATATTTCCTCAGGAAAAATTAATGAAGTGAATTAAAACAGACCTTCTTTCAAGCGGTTCCAAATGAACTCATTTCATAGCCTTTATCATGGCTTCCTTGCCATTTGGGAAATTTATTTAAGTTATTAAAAAAATTCCCTAAAATTCTCAGCTGAAAAATTGGCTTCTGTTTTTTCTACAAAGCTAACTCACCTGATTTGTCAGAACAGCTTGAAAATGAAGTGCTAACTGGTGGGTTTTATTGAAAGGAAACCAAGTGGAACAACATATGTATTTTCTTAGGAAACTCAAAAAGCTCACAGTCATGTGGCGTTCCTTGGGGTGAATTCTTTGTTATGAATTACAACCTGCTTACTGATGAGTTGTTAATAAAAAGTAGGCCTGCCGGGCCATTATTTTTTTCCACACAGTACACACAGTTTAGTTTTCTTTCTTTCTTTCTTTTTTTTTTAAGTTTTCATTAATGCAGTGAGTGTGAATAAATCTGTTTCTAATTTGTAATTGTTTTCCCTTCATCTGGACAATAATTTATTGCCAAATCTAACACTTGTCTATTATTAACATCCCCCCAACAGGAAAATGTTTTAATTTTTCTTTTTTTCCCCCTTCTTACTTTCTTGCCTTCACTACCCCCCACACACCCCTCTTTTTTTTTTTTTTCTTTTTCTTTTCTTAAACTGATAAGAGTGTGAGACCAAAAAGTTGCAGGATGTCAGGGGTCTTGTTTGTGGAGGTAACATCCAAATCTGAGCTCACAGAAGCCGGAGGTAACCCAGGCTCTTGCGGGCCGTCCACGTTGCATCTTAAGGCCTGCCAGCTGGAGTTGTTTGGAACTGAGAAAATAGGCTCAGGGAAAACTGTGGAGGAAACTAGAAACAGATGGTAACCTGAGGTGGCAGGACAACTTTATTTAGCGTGGCAGTTTTAATTTATTTATTTATTTTACACATGCATCTGGTCGCGCTGGGGAGCCTCTATGCATACTCATTATTATGCTGTTAATAGTGTATCTTATTTGCCAAGGAATATTAGCAATTAAGTTCACTATGCATCCAAGTAGATTCATATTTTAGTGGGCCTTTGTGAGGCATGTTAGTGGTTAGGGTTTATGTGGAAAGGGCATAGAGGCTGCTGTTTGAAGTTCTAGTGGTGTGGAAAATGTGTATCTCCCAATTAAGGATGTTAAAGTGGCCCCACCACCAGAGAACATGCCAAGTTGTCAATAAACAGCCAGCGGGATGCTAATACATTGCTGTGGGTGCATTCTTGATTTCGGGATATTCAGGGTTGTTCCTTCATGGATGCATGGATGATGGGCCCATCATTGTTTTCATTGGAGGCCTGAGTATGGATCTAGGGATGGGTTTAGTGCATTTAATGCACGAGTCCATGTCTCCTTTTTCCATCAGTATCTCCATCAATATCTAAAATTAGAAAAATTGTTTTTGTGATATTGGATACAGTTCGAGATGGAAAATTTATTTTGCAAAAACACCAAAAAAACTCAGCCTATTTTTTCTCTTAGTTCCTACTGAGTAAAATCCTTATCCTTCTGAGTTTTGTCTGGGTCTTAAATTTCTGAAAAATGTGATTACTGTGGTGGTTTCCATTGAGTTGTCAGGGCTCTGTCTTTGGGACAGGTGGATTCTTGCCTGATTTATAGCTACTTTTGCAGAATTGGGAAGCTTAAGTAATTTGAATTATCACCTGGAAATCTGGCTAGTCTTATCATTACCCATCAGATTTGGTTTCCCCGGCTACTGGGGGCTCTTTCCCAAATGTGTGCAGAGAATACTTGATCTTCTCCAAATGCAGTGGTTGTTCTACCCTTGAATTGAATCCACATGGAAGCTGGTACCCGGGGGTATTGTATTAGTGAGCAAGACTGCCAGTTAGTCACTGCTCATCTAAAAGCCTCAGAATCTGTAAGTAAGAACCTGAAAATTTTATTGAAGCTAAATTATTGAAGTGTGTAAGAGAAACGTGTGTGCATGTGTATGTATGTATAAACTAGACTCTCCTAGATATTTGTTATGATGATGTGAAAAGGAATACCCACTCAATACCATGTGCCTCTCAGGAAATAAGGACACTGCAGCTTTACAAATGGGAGCAGGCACTGCCATTGCAAATCTGGATTTTGCCGGAGAGTAGTAAGTGTGACATGTGGGCATGTCACCCCTGTGGGAGTCTGTTTGCCTCTGCTAGTGCTCAGAAGATGGCTGTCATCACTAAGCCAGGCCTGCCCATGGCAGCGCCACACATGAGTGCCAGCTGGCTACCTCTTCTGCAGCAGAGTGTGGGATGAGAGAACTGAGAGGAGAAACAGAAAGGAGCTGGGAACTTTAAAAAAAAAATGTTGATGTCAAAGTGTCATAGAATGGCATGTTTTTCCATCCCGGACAGTAGATAGCTACACAATTCCAAACATTTTTTTACTCAATTGGCAATTATTTATTTGGGGCCCGCTATTTGGCCACTCTAGATATACTTTCTTTTCTCTAGACATTACAGTTCTGAATACACAAAACTGTATCATGACTGGTTATGACCAGAATTCATTGCAGGGAAAAATCATTGCAGGGCTGGAAAGACTCTAACATGTATAAAGACTGAAAAGCAAAGGACTTGGGCTTTGGTGTCAAAACAACTGGCTGTGTGATGATAAAGAGGTTTCTTAACCTCTCTTAGCCTCACAGCTCATCTAAAAATATTCCTGCCTTAGTTCTTATGAGTATTACACGAGATAATGAATGGAAAGCACCTAGATAGTGAGAATGTAAGTAAACAGGCAAGAAAATCCGTTTCCTCCCTCCCTTGCTCTTCTGTGGAAAATGCTCACTAAGGATTCAAGATTAGCTCATATTTTCTTCTGCTAACATGTAGCCACATGTTGATGGATTCTTCAAGACTCCTTGAGCCAGACTTAGTCACAATTGGTCAAGAAAGGAAGTTTTTCTTAGCCACCAAAGCATGATGAAGTCTGTTGGGACACGAACCCATGTCCTCCAAAGTCAACATGTCCTGATGTTGAGATTAAATGAATCCAGCCTTTTCAAAATCACAATTCACATGAAGAAATTGAGCAGTAAATTATTGCAGGCACACACAGATGACTGTTAAACCTCATATCCCTTTTAAGGACAGAGCAACGTTACAGACTATAAAGGTCAAGCCAAGAAAGAATGGAAGCAGCCAGGAAGCTTTTTGATTAGAGGTTCAAATCCGAATGAAGGAGGAGCTCTGTGATTTCCTTTGAGTGAAGGGGTGGACTGGTCTCACGTGTTATGCTTCCGACTTGCTAAACATCTGTCTCCTTCAGTTCCTTCCCTGGAGGATTATTTAAATAGTCTCTGTTTTCTCACCATAGGCAACCTGGGCTGGAAAATCCTCTGCAGACACAATTTATATATATATATATATATATATATATATA
>NW_024412394.1:45024217-45125670 GCF_014898765.1 Herpailurus yagouaroundi | reverse complement strand
TATATATATATATATATATATATATATATAAATCAGTGCATATGTGTTTGTGTGTGCGTGTTAAACCACACTTAATTCTTCCCTTTGGCCCTGATTTTTAGGACTCAAGCCCAGAAACAATAGGAGCCTAGCACCTTACCATATGATGTCTTTCGTCTTGTTTTTTAAAGCTTGTTAAAAAAAATCCTGATCCCTTGAGTTCAAAGCACTAATATGTCCCACACCTCCTGTGGGACCTTCTCCAGCCAGGCCTCTTGTTGATGCATCTAGTCATGTCTTCCTACATAGTCTACTGGTTTGGCAACATTATCAGCTGGTATCTGGCTCTCTTCTACCACCAGGGACTCTTCAGACCTCACAGTTCTTATCACATTGGTGGTTTCCCTCTCTGTGCAGTATTTTGTGTGTGTGCGTGTGCGTGTGTGTGTGTGTGTGGGCGCACACATGCCCATGTGTGCACACCCATGTCAAAATTCAAATTTTTACTATCTCTCTCATCATCTCCAGAGGGAGTTTGGCCTTCCTGTTCTGTGTTTTTCACAAGTCTGGATATTTTCAGCTTCCACCATACAACTTTATACATTCCTTGGTCTGGATATCACTTGTGGATCAGGAAGCATACTGATGCATCTGTGTCCTGTCCTCAGATGAATAAAACTGATTTTAAAAAAAAAGCCCACAGCATTTCCATCATGTCTTCACCAAAGAAAATGGCTGCTACTCTAGTTGTGCCTAGTTTTCTTCCCCCTGAGTTCTGAGGGGCTTGACGGACGGGTTGTGGGTGAAGTGTTGTAGAATCTGTCAGTATGGTTGGACATATGTGTTCTTCATTGTGGGACTACACAGTTGGCTCAATCCCTGAAGCTGGCAGACAAGCTGATGTCTCATTTGGGGAAAGATTCCAAAAGTATCCAGGTTAAAAGTCAACTTGCCCCATTTTTGCCGGAGGCTCAACTTTATGGATCAATCATTGCAGCCCTTTTCTGCCTAGTAGAGACTTCTCTTCTTGATTTTGTATCTGGAACTTCTAATGAAAAGAACAAGAGGACCAACACTAGATGCCTAAGAAGAGAGCCTCCTGGCTTGTGAGTGAAGAAATTGGTGAGACAGAAGAGGGGAGGACAGTACAGTATGGCTCTCCAAGGATTCCCATGTTCTAATTCTAGGAACCTGTGAATATGTTGCCTTACACGGCAAATGGAACTTTAAAAATATGATTAAGTTAAGGATTTTGAAATGGGAAGATCATCTTACATTATCTGAGTGGGCCCTAAATGTAAACACAAGGATGACAATGGAAATGGAGACTGGAATGATGTCCCTACGAGCCAAGGAATGTTAACAACCTCTAGTAGCTGGAAGAGGCAAGGGACAGATTGTCCCCTGGAATCTCCAGAATGGATCATCCCTGTTGACACCTTGATTTTATTGGAGGGCCATGATTCCCTAAGGGTAGAACATTTTTGTATGTGTTCCTTCCCAGAGAGGAAGGAATTTTGTGAGGACAAAGTCTGCAGAACTTTGTGAAGTGTTCTTTTAGATGCCCCATAAAAATAATTATCTTAATTGGACTCTGGACTCTACTAGTGGCTGTGTCTTGTTTCCCTCTGGGTCTTTCATACATAGCAAATGACCCAAGTCTAGAAAATTCTCAGGAAATATTTGTTGTATGAAGAAATAATCAACCAACTAACTGAATGGGTGATTCCTCTTGCAACCACAACTCTGTCTTGTAAACTGTTCAGGTAAAGTGAGACCTGTCTCTAGAACTGATCAGAGACTGAGCCCCATGGTTGGTAAACTTTGTTCCAGGAATTTCTTGGGTGGAGGTGCCCAGAGACTTCTAAACTTCATCCCTGGGCCAACTTCCTTCTCAAGGTCTGCCCTGCCCATCACTCTAAACTGGCTTAGTTGTATGAGCCTTACTACAGGACAGTTGGCTCTCCCTCCTTTATCATAAAGGTGGCAGTGTGTTGTAGCTAAAACATCCACCGTGCCAATAGGGGACAGGATTGACTACACCATGGTTAGTGAATCCAAACACTTCATGAGGAAGAAGGGTGATGTTGAAGGCTCAGTGCTGTTGCCTAGATCCTCGTGGAGATTGGAAGTCAGAAGAAAGCCCAAGGAAAGAACTGGTTATACTATTTCCAGAGGTGTTTTCAGATCAGAAATTTGCTTCCCCCACTATCTTCCACTTCCAGAGATTATGAAGACATGATTTTCTACAGGTCATGTTTCTTCTTTTCACTCTAAATATGACACTCCCCACCACCCCCTGCCACTGGGCTTGTATATCCTAATATAGTTATATTAATATATCTAATATATTAGTTATCTAATATATTAAAAAATATATATTCCCTAGAGGGAAAGCTAGTTCGAATGAATACAAACTCTGTCTTTAAAGAGATAACTAAGGTTAAATGGGGTTGTTAGGGTGGGCCCTAATCCAATAGGATTGCTGTCCTTTTAAGAAGAGGAGATTAAGTCACAGAGGTACAGAAGGAAGCCCATGTGAAGACACGGGGAAAAGATGGCCATCAGCAAGCTAAGGAGAGAGGCCTCACCTCTGACAACTTGATCTTGGACTTCCAGCGTCCAGAACTGTGAGGAAATAAATACCTGTTTAGGCTGGTCTGAGGTACTTTGTTCATCTGCAGCCCTCCCAAACTAATACAATATCCTGGAGGGGGAAAAAAATGGAACTTTGAAAAGGATACAAATTTACTTAAAATACATATTGTCCAAATGTGTTGGACATTTGTATGTATGCTTGGACAATTGTTAACAGTGTTCTTTCCTCCTGAAACTACATTTTATAAATAAAATATAAATATGTTAAAATTTATTTATATATATATATATTTAATGTTTAATTTTGAGACAGTGTGAGCAGGGGAGGAGCAAGGGGGTCTGGGAGGGGTGGTGGGGACAGAGGATCCAAAGCAGGCTCTGCCCTGATAGAGGCCGATGTGGGGCTCGAACCCATGAACTGTGAGATCATGACCTGAGCCAAAGTTGGACGCTTAACAGACTGAGCCACGCAGGAACCTCTAAGTGTGTTAAAATTTCTTGAAAGCTTTTTTCTTATAAATAGATCAGCTATGCTCCCTACAAACTTTCTATCCTATTAATTCACTTAGCAGATTATTTATTTCTTCATTGAGAGTAGAAAAATAAGTTTAGACACAGTGCAGGCAAATGATCATATAAAGGAAAGAATAAAAATTAATTTTTCACATATTTCAGGGATTTAAAAACTGGCCTAATCTGAGTAACAATCTCCTATGTGAAGCATATCTAGGGAATGGCGCTCTCTGTCTCAGACAATATTCGCGTGAATTGTCCATGTGTGTTTCATGCTTGTTGGTCTCCGGCGGTGGGTGTCCTGCTGTGTCCAACAGTTGGGCATAGTCTATAGTACAGTGGTATTGCTTCCCAAGGCCATGAGTTTCTGTGCTGCAAATAGCCCAAGATTATTTGTGTCTTTGTTTTTTCCTTCATGGAGAGAGATGGACTGAGGATGGACTTTGTAGAACCTATGTTCCCCTTTAAGCTTATTTGTAAAAGGAGCTGACATTGCTTCACAAGGTTGCTTTGCAAAATGCCCAGGAAAGCTCTCCATCTGAACACAGACTTCTGCCTGCCTCCGATGTGGGCTGAGCACCTGCAGCTTCTCCCACCACCCAGGTCACAGCAGGAAAGCAGGGGAATCCCTCCATCCTGCCGGCAGATCAGTGGCCCCCACGGGGCACTTTGACAATGCAGGAGCGTGGTGGGGCCTCTCTGCCAAGTTGGTTAAATGTTCATGTCACCAGCTGGTGGGTGTAAGGGCCTTCTCCCCTTTTACCTGGTTTCATCACCTCAGCCTCCTGCCCCGCTGAGGTCCATGAGCTGAGGAAAGCGGTGTTGCAAAGGTCTGCGAGGCAAAGGAAGGGAATGAGGATAGTTATAGAAAGAGGGTAGAACCAGACTAGAAAAGAGGATTCTTTTAGGGTAGAAAAGAACTTGGGCTGGGAAAAAGGACCCTGAATTGGGATTGTTCTATGAGAAATTTTGACCAGTTCTGAGAGGAGGATTCTTGTGAAAGGGATTTATTAGGACATGCTCCCAGGGAAAACCTACAGGGGACAGGAAAGCACGATTAGAGGGGTAAGAGACTAGCAAGGGCACAGTGTTGACCAAAGGCCCCTGGAGAGAAACCCTATCCTTTCTATATTTCTGTGTAACAAATTGCCTCAAATATACATTTATATTCCCTCAGAATTTAAGTGGGTCAGGATGTCAGGAGAGGCATGGCCAGGCAGCACTGGCTCAGGGTCTCTCACGTGCTTTCGAGCACGATGTCCTCAGGGGCTGCATCCCTTGAAGGTTCGTCTGGGGTGGGAGGATGCCTTGTGAGGCAGCTGACTCACACGGCTGGTGAGTGGGTGCTGGCTGGTGGTGGGAGGCCTCAGTTCCTCTTCACAGTGGCCCTCCCAAACTGCCTAACTGTCCTCACGACGTGGGTGTCTCCCGAGTGCAGAGTCCAAGAGAGAGAGCTAGGCAGGAGCCAGGCCTTTTATGACTCAGCCTTGGATGTCACCTAGCATAACTTCCCTCATCTTCTATTCTTTGGAAGCAAGTCACTGTCTGGCCTGCATTTAAGGGAAAGGGAATTAGGCTCCATGTTTTGAAGGGAGGAGTGTCAAAGAATTTATGGACATATTTTAAAACCACAGCAGTAACTTTGGCTCAGCCTTGCAGGGAAGCACTGAAGATCACATAGTTTACCCATCGGAGTGGTTTCCATGAGCACCAAGGGAGCGAGAGTACTGACACCCTCGCACCTGCCCGTTACTGCTTAAGGGCTACCTGAGGTGAGAGACCCATCACATCCGAGGCTCCTGACTTACAAAGCGGGCAAAGTGGGCACCTGAGAACAGCCCTTGGATGAGTGACACAGGTGCTGGCTGTGGAGAGTGGACACAAACCGGAAGGTATGTCTTGGCCAATGTGGTAGAGGGGTCTGAGGGGATGACAGGCAACTCACTGACAAGGTCAGCTTCAACCAGAAGGCACAGTGTCTGATTCAGCACAATAAACAGAATCTTCTTCACAGGGTGGCTATTCTGTTTATACGTTTGTTAGAGGAGTAACTCTGTGATGTGTCTTGCTGGCCTCCGGTCCAGTGGTGGTTGGGGGCGGGGGATGCTGTGTTTGTAGTTCTCCAGAATCCTTTAATGGGGTCATCCGGTTACAGAGATTCTGCCTTACCTTCCCCTTCTTGTGTGGCTCCATCTCTAAGCAGAATTCCCCATTATCTCCTAGAGCCTGAGAGCAGATGTCAGAAAACTACATAAGGAAATAAAACGACAAAATAGAACGAGGCGGATGCTTGCCCAAAAGAGCAGGGGAAGGAGATGGCTGGACACCAAGGGTTATTAATAACACTCTGTACTTTGATGGTGTCTTTCATCTGAGCCTTGAAGAGCTGCATGGCCATTTAAGTAATCCAGGGTTATTTTCTTGGATAGAATCTTTAAATCCAACAGGTCTTTTGAAAGTTTGGTGCTTTGAATATTTTACTCTTTCTGGATTGTTCTCAAGGGAAAAATGATTTTGATTTATGAATCGAATGGAGGTTTTTAAAAGTCAGTTATTCCTTAAAACAATAGATAGTACGCTGCCTTTGGCAATATTATATGGAATTCACATGGGTTTTTTTCTTCAATTTTCCATCTCAAAGCTGTCTCCGTGAAATTATTTAAGTAAGTGATGGAACATTTCTGTTCAGCGGGGAAAACATATCTGAGGGTCCCGCCTGAAACTGGAATAACCGTTGGTTCCCGTCTTCTAACCATCTGTTAATCCTGTCTCTTGACATGCTTGATGACCAGCTGCAGAGGTCCTTCTGTTTTCTCTGCCATACACCCCTAGCGAGGGAGCTGGGCTGCAGCAGTGAGGTGGCCCTGGCAACAAGGAGAACAGGCCATCTCTAAACTGATACCTGGCTGAGCCAACAAGCTGATTTGCCCTCAAGATACTTCACCAAAGAAGCCAACTACAGGAGAGAGACATGAAAGGCTCCACCCTGACAGCAGCTAGAAGCAGGTTTCCCGCCCGTGCTGATGCCTACCTCAATTAGAGTCAGCCAGCACCGGGCACGCAGCGGCTTTCCCTGGCCTCCTGTTAGCATTTGACCGCCTGTGCAGAAGCATGGGATGCAATGGGGAAGAGACTTGGGCTGTATCTCATTAACTTGTCACATCTCTTCCCCCCTAAGTGAAGGAGGGTGTGTTTTGCCTACTGAGTGGTCACTGATTGTTTCATCACCGAGTCCTGAGCTGAAAAGGGCTGCAGCATAACAAAGCCCAGATCCGGGAGAGAAAAGAAAAAAAGAGAGAGTTTTACTGCCAGGGTTGAAACCACAGCAAAGGACATGTCTCTGAGGGGTCAGGGATTCACCTGCTGTCCTCTGCAGAACCTGCCTTGTTTCTCCAGCGCTCAGCATGAGGAGTGTTTCTGGGCCTCACAGGCCTACAGAGCGGACTAACAAGGGATGTGTTTGCAGCTGTCAGGAGGCTGGTTGCTGCTGCGCTACGGATACTCCGGACCGGACAGTCTTTTCTGGCTGATGTTTTCTTTTTTCTTTTCTTTTTTTTTTTTAAATTGGGAAGCAGGAAGTTTTCCTTTCCTGGCAGGTCCCAAGCATTTGGAATTACCAACTACTTCCACTAGGTGGCAGCACAAAGCACAGCCAAAGGTTCTCGGGCAAAGGGCTGGGTGTTAACAGGCCCAGGGCAGCCCAGAGGGGCCTCCTGCCCCCTCAGCAAGTGTCCATTCTGTCTCTTCCGTTTCTTTGAGAAAAAGAGGCTTGTGTTTTGCAGACTGTTTCAGCAGTGGGCCCAGCTTCCTCCCAAATGGCATACTTTACATAAGAAGTGAGATAATAGTTTTTGCCCCAGCTTTATTTTGATATAAAGCAAGAAATTATAATTCCCTTTGTGATCATGCTACATTGCCTTTTTATACTGCGTGTAAGTCTGTGGAAATGAATGTTTTTCTCTTAAGGAAGAGATTCTGCTCACCCCTTAATAATTCCTTTCTCCTAGGGTTTGTCTAGGAGATAGTCCCTTACTTTGGTTGAGTCTGGGTCTCTTGGGCCCCACAACATTTCTCCAAGCAAGAGAAGAGTTAAAGAGGAGTTCATGACGAGGTCCTGGCCCTTGAGGGATTAAAAGTCTCCTGAGAAAGCCCTGGGGGACCCAAATAAATGCAAAAGCCCACTTCATTTACATTCTGTGAAGTTTGCTCTAGTTTTCTGTCTCATTGCCTTGACATTGAGTTCTAACATGCTTATGGAGGGGCAATCTGTACAACCTAACACCACCTAACATCAGCTCAATTAGAGCTGGGAAAATTTAAAAACCCAAATGTTGATTCACTAATGTATTCCTCACAACTGTGTTTCTAAGCTCCCTTCACGTTTCTCCAAGTCTTCCCCACTCCCAACCCCTTGTCCTCTCCCTGTGCTGCTAAGTTCTGTGAGACAGAACTTTCTGGTTCACCTGAGTTCACTGCCCCCAATTCTCTCACTCACCCTTCTAAGTTCTATCATGCTCGCCATTCAATCCGTTGAGGTGTTCACATTCCTAGCCCTGTCATAGCTGCCAAGCTGCAATTCCACCTCACTGGTCTCCTGGACATTCTACATCATTATCCCATGACCACCATTATCCAGATATATCTAAAATCAAACGTGTCCACTCCATGAATCAGAAAATAGCCAGAATTTTATGTGCCAATTTTAATGCCATCTCTGTTAACAACCTAAAAAATGTGGTGGTGTCTCTGTGCCTCCTCCTTCTCCCTTCCCCCTCAAATCCAGTAGATGTGGCATCTCCCTCCTTTTTTGTATTTCTACAACGCCAGCATGGCATCCGTGTACTGGAAAGAGCCTCTCACTTGGAATCCGAAAGGTATGTGGATACCTTTTGTCAGCTATGGAACATTAAGCAAGTAGTTTTTGCAATGCTATCCCAATGTCATAGAATAAAATCGTAGCATCCAGAGATAATGGGCCTTTGGGGATCATATAATTCATTTCCCTTTATTTGTGAATTAAAAACCAAGTCCATGAAGTGAGTTATTTGAGGTCTTTGAGCTGAGATCGGATACTAGGTGTTTAGAAGACCAGGATAGGGCTCTTTCTTCTGATCCACTGGGTCTTCAGGAGCTCCCCATTAAAACAGATTGGGGTGCCTGGGTGGCTCAGTCGGTTGAGCATCCAACTTTGGCTCAGGTCATGATTTCACAGTTTGTGGGTTGAGCCCCGCATTGGGCTCTGTGCTGATGGCTCAGAGGCCTGGAACCTGCTTCCAATTCTGTGTCTCCCTCTCTGTCTCTCTCTCCCTCCCCGACTCACACTCTTTCTCAAAAATAAACATTGAAAAAAATTATTATTTATTTTATTTATTTATTTATTTATTTTTGTTTTTCATTTTATTTTATTTTTTTTCAATATATGAAGTTTATTGTCAGATTGGTTTCCATACAACACCCAGTGCTCATCCCAAAAGGTGCCCTCCTCAATACCCATCACCCACCCTCCCCTCCCTCCCACCACCCATCAACCCTCAGTTTGTTCTCAGTTTTTAAGAGTCTCTTATGCTGAAAAAATTTTTTTAAATACAAATGTGGCTTTAGGAGGAACAACACATGAAGCCATTGCTGTTACTAAACAACAAGACCATCTCCCACTAACCCTCCTGAAACAAAAGAAAGTTCACTTTTAAAGGGAGCAAAGGTAATGAGCAGAGTCTAAAGAAAGGCAGCATGAGCAGCTGTGTCAAGATTATTGGCATCCTTTTGATCTTTTTCCTATAACCTGTCCATAACATTACCTGTCCATAACATTGCCTCCCTCTCTTCCCCCACCTTGGGTTGGGGAGACATGACCCCACCCTCCCACCAGGACCAAGCCTGTCTGGCCTCATTCCATCTGCATATTCAATATTCTGGGCCTGTTACTGATGGATTGATCGGGGGAGGCACATGTCTTGGACAGCGTGTGAAGCTCAAGGTTTTTGCGTGGTCTGCCGAGAACTAGAAGTGACCCACGGAGCTCCAAGCATCCTTCCTCCACTCTTGAGGGAAAATCTGCCAAAGACCAGAATTGAGAAAGGAGGGCAGAGAAATCACATCCTGATGACATCATTCGCGCCCCTGGATTAAGCTTTGTGTAGAACCAGCCCTACCTTTGAATGTTTTATGAGCCAATAAATAAATTCTTTTTTTTTTAAGTGCAGTTTAAGTGAAGGTTTCTGGTACTTATAATTTAAAAATTCCTTGCTGCTATAGTCGGGGAAAGGTAAGATTTATTTTATATATATATATATATATATATATATATATATATGTAAAATCTTACTACATATAAATAATTTTACTACACACACACACACACACACACACTCATAAAATGATGAGGAATAGGCCAAAAGGGGGATAGTAAAACCCATCCTTTCCCACCCATTCAGCAGCTAATCCATCTCCCTAGTCTATCCTGGCCTGGCCATCCTGCTCCTGGGAATATGCTCCCAGACCTGTCTCAGAGACAGAATCCCCTGGGAAGGAACCCCACCTGTTCCTCCCATGACAAGGAGGAGAGAACCTAGTGTTCTGGTTGAGAGTTTGGACTAAGAGAAGCCTGTGATGCCCAATGGGTTTTAGGGGCTGTTAGAGAAAGCATCTGAGGAAGAACAACAGTTAATTGTGGGTGGGTCATAGTTTGGCAATGGGAAAAGAAGAGTGTGCTCAGATCTGGGGAATCCAGAGTGCAGTTTGGGAGAATGAAGTTAGGTAAGGGAAGAAGAGAAAAAGGAGATGAGGAATGAACCATGATAAGTAGACTTTCGGTCTCACAATTCAGGATTTATGCCTGATCTGAGACCAGGATGTTAAAAACTTCCAAAACGTGCAGAAAGGTAGCAGGGAGTAGAGAAAAGTGTTAGGTATGTCCTATCAGGCAGATTCATCATTTGCTGCTTTTGGTGATGCGTGCAGATGTTGCACAGGAGATATTATGTAATAATTAATCTATTTTCTGTCTGGTGGTCTTTGATAGTAGCACTTGAGGAATGACATAAAAGTCTCCACTATACTTACAATATGCTGAGACTTGCACCACATGTTTTATGCAGCCATAGGAACCTGCAGAAGCAATTGCTGAGTGAAGTTGAGCATGTATTTAAAACATGTGAGGAAATGTTTTGTGTCTCAATATACTAATTTTACTACCTATAGGCTTCATCTTTCCCTTACCTCTGGGTTTTGTTTTTTTTAAGTCTACATCATGTACACGTAATGGTGTCATGCATCTAACAGCCATTTGTTGTAACCCTGTGGTAGTCATTAAGACTGTTTTCCAAATACTTGGGGCTTCCAGCCACATGCGAGAATTGCACTTTCCCTCTTCCTTTGAACTTGGGCATGGCCATGTGACCTATCTGGGCTAATGAAATGTGAGTGGAAATAATGTGGCAGAAGCATTAAAACCCTGTGTGCAATTTGCGTCTCTTTTTTGGGTTTGTTGTTGTTGTTTAACCTCTGGCATGGTGACAATCAACAGTTGGAATGGTGTCTGCTCTGTCAGTTGGAGTCTCTGAGTGACTCTGATGAGCAAAGCTATCTCACTGCTCCATCCAACCCCAATGGGCTTGTAGCCTAAGCAAGAAATAAATCTTTGTTGTTGTAAGGCATTAAGATTTTGGTGGTTGGTGCAACAGAACCTAATTCGTCCTGATTTATTTAAAATCAAAAATATTCTGGAAACTGTGCTTGAAATTGGGATGAATCAGGTGCCCCTTAGCCTAAAGTTTTTCACCATGTTGAGAAATGATGTGAAGAAAAATTATAGCAGGCAACACTTAAAATACTATCAATTAAAAACTTTAAAATATTTTATGATTTACTCTTAATGTCTTTAACTCTGATATAACTACTTTTGTTAATACTATTCTTTATGTATACATATAGATATAGTCATGATTTTTAGGCAGTTATAATTATATTGGAGGTACTTTGGGGATTTTACTGTCTTCTTTTTTTTTAATATTTTTTTAATGTTCATTCATTTTTGACAGACAGAGAGACACAGAGCATGAGTGGGGGAGGGGCAGAGAGCCAGGGAGACACAGCCTTCAAAGCAGGCTCCAGGCTCCAGACTGAGCTGTCAGCAAAGAGCTCAACACAGGACTTGAACCTACGAACCGTGAGATCATGACCTGAGCTGAAGTCGGCGCTCAACCAACTGAGCCACACAGGCGCCCTGTTTTCTTTAAGATTATTGACAAATACTTCCATAGGTTTACATTAGTCACCGCTGTTATGATGGCCATGCAAGATTAAATTAATTTTGATCCTATCACATTCTTTGGCAGCAAGTTACAGAAAAACTCAACTCCGACTGCTTAAGTTGTAAGAAAGTTTAGTATTTCACAGATGTGGAATATTTCAGATGCAATGGAAGTTGCAGCTCTGGGTTGATTGATTTAGTAACTCAGTGTTGTCATCAAGGACTCCGGTTTTTCCATTTCTCTGGTGTGTTCTCCTCCATATTCATTTCCCCCTCAGGTGTGTCTGAAGATGGCTGCAGCAGTTCCAGGGACCACATCCAGCACCATGCCCAGGATCAGAGGATGAATTGTTTCTTCCTGTTTCTTTTACTTAAGCAGAGATACCTTTCCCCAGAACTCCTGAGAAAACTGTTCCTCTCATCTTAATGGCCAGAGTCGAGTCCTATGGCCATTTTATAAGCCAATTACTGGCCTGGGGGTAGAATTATTATGGTCAGTGTAGACCACAATGTCCCCTGTGGACTAACCATAATTAGATAACCAATTGCTTATTACTGAGTGCTTAGGCTGTTTCTTGTTTCCATAGTACCCGTGATACTGCTGGAAACAATCTGATTTATGTCCTTTCTCCTCTCTCCCTCCTTTCAAGTTTTCCCAAAGATGGAATTTCTGGGTCAAAAGGAAGAAGTATTTTTACTGTTCTTCCTATGTGTTACTAAAATATGCTTCAATCTGGTAAGCAGTGTACCACAGTGCAGTGGCACCAGCCCTTGCGAATCATGTTGTGTTTTTATCTCTAAAATATGCTGTCGAGTAGTAGGTTATTACTGGTTTGACTTACAGATCCTTAATTACGAGTGAGGCTGAACATTTTTCCGTAGTTTGTTTGCTCTTATTGGAATGTGTTCCCTTAGAAGGTAGCTCCCTCTGGCACAAGAGTCGGAAATGTTGAAGTCTCAGTCCCCCAAGTAAACTTGGCATCTGGCTCCACCTCTGACACAGCAACGATGGAACTAGAAACTGACTCAACATAAAGTAAATGCTAATCATCCAGAGACTCAAATGATCCAGATGGAACCCATGGGAGACCCTTAACAGAGAAATGTCACCAAGGCTCTAGGCCAAACGAAAGGAATTGCAGCACTTGGAACAGGATCCTTGGAGAGCACTTAAACACAAATTATTTTTATTACCATATGAAATTATTGAGTTAGAGGCATCAAAAAAATTTAAGATGATATTCACATTTAAAAACTTTGAAGAATGGCCTTATCCTCAAAAGACTGTCTCTGAAGAAAATGAAATGAGATAGAGGGCTATTTATGCCTGGGGTTAGCACAGGGTTTCATAGCAGACCCATCTCCCTTCATTGAAACAAAATAATCTTCGGAAATAATTTTGTTTTGGATGGTACAGTTGTCTTTGTTTTAAACCAGTTTCCTGCTTCCCGAATATCTTGATTCCATAATACAGTAGGCTTAAGATGTTTATGTTATCATTTATAGGGAGTGCCATAGAAGATTCTGAGGGATCTCTGAGTTCCTTGACATTGTTTGCAAAATGTTGTGTGCATGTGCATTTTTCACAAGAGCTGCCCATGGCTTTCAGGAGACCATAGAAAGTCCCAGAGACACCCTGCTGCTGTTCTCATCCGTTTCCAATTTTTACTACAGCCCCCGGTCACCCTTCTCCCACTCTTCAGTTTGCTTCCTTTCTATTATTTTTTCACTCAGTTTCCCTGAAAAACTAGGGTTTTGGCTTGGGCTGCCCTACTTAGGGTTTCATCTCTTTGCTAGTTTGAATATTGTATGTGACTCCTTTTTCTTCATACAGGATGGCCAGGGAACAGGATTTTCTGGTTAATAGGTTACACTGAATGCATAACTTTTAAAAAATGTCCTAAAACATATTCAAGTGTATTATATATTATTTATTCATTCTTTGGCTGACAAGTCACTCAAGGATCTTTGGTTGTCTCATCTCAACATTGTAAAAATTACTTTTCTTTCAATGTAAAAGTAAAGCATCACTTGTGCTTTCTGGAGTTTTCTTTGGGTTCTTTGCATTTATGAAGTGCAACAACATTATGGAAAGCCGACAATTCCTCAAAGGAGGAGAACCTCTTGCCTGTCCCTCACCACCTCAACAGCATCATTCTGGCTTTAAAAATTAGAAAAGCACATGTATTATCCTTAGCCCTAAAAATACTCCACATACAAAAAAAAGCTCTTGTTGAGTTCAGAGACTACAAAATTTTGGATGTTTGTTTCAGTACGAGAACCTCAGGAGTATATTTTTATCTATTCTAGAGAGTGACAAAGAATAAAATAGAAGTATAAAAGTAGTTCTTGTGTTTTAGAAACAAAGAGATATAAGTGGAAGGATAATCAGAAAAATAGCCCTCTGTCAAAAGAAAGAGTCAGAAACACAAAGCCTATAATAAAATCTGAATCAGTGGAGTACAGTGCAAAGGGGACAGCTGCCTCCTTTATTTTTAAAGATACGATCATTCAGGGGACAGAGAGAAAGGCTCTTATGTACTTGCCAGATAGGCAACATGTGATCCCTGGCAGAGGACCCCATCTGGGTGGAATATGGAGAGACAACAAAGGGGCAGGGGCTTTTACCTTTTCTGTAAATCCTAGACCCAGTGCTTGAGAACTTAGTGACAAAAGTTTGTGCAGAGATGGGCTGTAGATTCTGGAATGCTAGTGCCCTCTTGCCTGCTGACCATGGCTGGGACTTGAAGAGGGAGCCCACGTTAGTGATGTCTGTGAAGTAATGGGTGAGATTTTAGCAGTTGTGATGATTAGTGACTCAATGCTCCAAGGAAGGAGAGTCTACCCCATACCTGGAGTTTGGGGGTAGGGGGTGGTGCACATTGCTAGCTACTGTCCTCAGCCATAAGGCACACTCAGTGACATCATCTTGCTTAGGAGGGTAGCAAATCAGGAGAGAGAGAGAGAGAGAGAGAGAGAGAGAGCACTTTAATTCCACAATGTAAGGTGGGTATTTATTAGTTGGTAACAAAAATGTGCATCTGGGGAATTTTATTTCTGTAATACACATTTCTACACAGGCAGACCCACTCTGAATTTAATTATTTTCTCTTCCCATTCACATTGTTTTCCCTGTTTGTATTTAATATATTTGATGGTTTTTTGCTGGTATTTGCTTTTCAATATTGTCTCTCCTTTTCTCTGAGTTCCTTCCAATGATCACCTATTTCTCGCTTCTTTCCTTGTCTCTCTTCTTCAATAACCTCTTTCAGTCTTTTTCTGATCAATTCAGTGAAGCCTGTTTTAATACTGTTTAAAGCCAATACTGTTTAAAGCAGGGTCCCTTTTGTTTTGGCAATTAAGAGAGCTGAAAATTCTATGTAAAAAATCCCTCTCCCTGGAGTTGCCAGGGTGGCTCTGGTGACATTGAAGAGAGCTGAGCTCTGCCTGGGAAGATGGACGGGGTTTAGGTAGCTGAGAAGATGGCATACAGTGTGGAGTAGGGCTAAAGTGAAGGCACTTGCATATATGACTTTTACCAAATACTTGGCACAGTTTTCTATGTACAACTTAGTTTTGAAATCTGAGAGGGGTTAAAATGAAGAAATGGTAAGCCTGCATTGGGATTTGGGTAGCTGGAAGTGTGGTCTGATCCTGAAAAGCTTAGGCACCTATGGGCCAATGCATAAAGAATGAGAATGAGAAGAAAAATTCTAGAAATCTCTCAACATGGTGAGTGCAGGAAACAATGGGAAATTTGCTTCCAAGCAAGCCTGGATAAGACTGTGTTTACAGCTGTGAATGTAAACAAGGAAACCGAGCACAGTGCTCACAGCATGAGTGCGACATCATGTTTTTGTTACAAGGACTGAAAACTATGCATAAAAATTGGAAGATTATTTGGTATTTAAATACAAATGTGAACTTAGTTACAAACCTCTAAAGATGCATTTAATTTTACAATTCCTCTTAACTCTGGCATCTTGTAGCAGGTATTTATTCTTTAACCACCCGTGCCTAATTTTTGACCTATCAGGCTTTGTACTGGCTCAATAAAGTAAATAGATATTTAGGTCAAACCAGAAAGATATCACAACATTGCTTGAATGTTATGTGCCCAAAGGGAGAAGGCTGATTCTGACAGCAGGGATTATAAATGTTTTAAAGTAATTAAAACCTGACTTGCCTTACTTGATGTATGCCGTTTTCAAAATGTCTAATTGTTTGCACAATTTAAAATAAGGGGAAAAAACATGGCAACTTTACTGAGCCAAGAGGGAGTTGTTTGAAATGGTTCAAGTTATGTTTAGATTCATGGAGGGGTATTTGAAAGAGCTCTGAGGCTGCTATAAAGGATATTTTTTCAGATGATTAAATGCAAATATTGTTTAAAAATGCTTAAGAAAATGATTTTAGAATAAGCAGGAAATAAGAAAAGATGGAGTGGGTAGCACAGGGGTGAAGGAGGGGATTGTTTGGGAGGGATTTCTTCTCCCGCAGTGACCCAGTCTTGATCTCACAGGATCTGAAGAGTCTTTGTTCTTCTGGAACTCACCGGCAGGAAGGAAGATGAGGACGCTGAGGCAGCACTTAGGCCTGAGGGAACACCCAGCCAAGAAGTGCCTACGGTGCTCCCTCCTCACTTTTCTCTCCAAGCTGGCAGGCAATGCCTACTTTCCCTAGGATGCCTGAGGTTTCCGAGTTCACCCGCGTACACAGAGCCCTGAGCAATTATGAAGACCCATCCAGATCCCCACATGTCTCCTTTCTAGTATTTGATACTAAAACCGACATCACAATGCCCACACCAAAAGACCAGCTGGAAATCACAGCTCTGATACCTCCTTTCCTCCTAAACTCTATCAGGTTGAATTTGGCTTATGTTTGAATTATATTGTGTATGAGGTAAGTGGAGACCTACTTTAGTCCTGGCCTTTTACAACTCATGGCCGGGCTACTTTGCGTGTTCGATATCGGTAGGTGAATTTGGAGACATCAAAGTGTCTTGTGGCTGAAAAAGTTCAATACTCAGAAGTGACACCTGAAGTGAGTGTCCTGAAGACTTGAGGCTGAAATATCCGTTAGCAAACGTTGGAGCAACTGTTCTCCGTGGGGTTTCTGCTGAGGTTGAAGTGGAGCCTGGTGCAATGTCCATTCATATCTCAACATTTTTGCTTTTGATCTAACATGAGTTCAGAAAGGAGAAAACTAGCCCTGAATTGGAGGAAGTTTCAGGAGCTTCAGGGAATTCTGCTTCCCATGGGTTTAAATCATCTACTTGCTGACAAGAATGTTTTATCAAGACAAGAGTTCTCTTTCAGTTCTGAGTTTAGATCCAACTTGAAGAGATTCTGGATTGGAATTGTATTTAGCGTTGGCAAGGGAGAAAAGGCATAGGAAAGGACTTCTAAAGGCTTCTTGGACATCAAATGGCTATTTCACAACAACTTTGTGATGAGTTAAGTGTAAATGAATCAGAAACATACGGACCAAATTTCCTTTGAAATTCACATGGGTTTAAGAAATTAAGGCAAAAAAGTTCTTGGCAAAGAGTATTTTGGGATTTGCCAAATTCAAGCCATTTGAGAAAAAGTTGGAGACACTCTTTATGGACCCTAGAATGCCTCTGGGCTCCATCTTTGTTCCTTTCTCTTCTCCACCCATTCATCCAGGTGCTGTGCATCCTGGAAAGCTTCGGGTTGGCCCAAAGTCAAGCACAAGGAGGTCCCCAAGTGCTCTCCTGGTCTTCAGGGAAAGACCAGAGCCATTCTTTAGAGGCAGCAGCAGAGAACTAAGCTTGATTTTGGAGTCAGAGGAGCCAGCTGTTTGGATCCTGCTTACATAGGTGCTGCCTTGGAGAGGGGGATCTCATCCTGGCTCTTCAAGAAATTGTGTAGTTGGGGGAGAGGGGGTTATATTTCAACTCTTTTAGAAAAGATTTGGCTTCTCAGTGGGGAGCACTTATTCTGGAGGCAGGTGGAAATGTTAGGCAGAAGTAGTGACTCTTTCTCTGGACTTGGTCTTACTCCCATTGCCAAAGAGGGAGCCTCTATAGGGCAGAAACTCTGTAGTGTTGTTACTTGTTTACTGCACACAGACTTTCCTATGGGAGATGTCTGCAATGGTTGTTGTACTGAATTGAGAAAGAATTACAGAGGAAATGGCTTGCAAAATTACAAAGCAATTTTTTTGGTGAGAATCAGGAAATGTCATCACAAGAAAGGGTCATTTCAGCAATGCTCTGGGATTTGGAAATCACTTACTTGTTGTAAAGAGGCTTTCACTGAAATGTAATTTTTTCAAATGGAATTTAACCTGAAAAGTGGGAAAAGGGACTGGAGGGTGGCACTTTTTGTAAGAAGAGTAGCATGTAGGTAGGTAGTACCCAGCGGGGGAAGAGTAGTTAAGGGGGAAGACAATAAAGAAAGGAGGCAGAAACCATGATTTAGAAATGTTACAGTACTGGGGCACCTGGGTGGCTCAGTAGGCTAAATGACCAACTTTGGCTCAGATCATGATCTCATGGTTTGTGAGTTCAAGCCCCGCATCAGGCTCTGTGCTGACAGCTAATAGCCTGGACTCTGCTTCAGATTCTGTGTCTCCCCCTCTCTCTGCCCCTCCCCCACTCATATTCTGTCTCTCTCTGTCTCTGTCTCTCTCTCTCTCTCAAAAATAAACATTAAAAAAATTTTTTTAAGGAAATGTTAGAGTACCAAGTCATCCTGTTTCTTGAACCACAGTGTGGGTCCCCTTTCTTCCAGCAACACATTTACTGGGCAAGAAGAGCTTGTCCCCTCTTGGCATCCAGGTTCAGCACATTCTAATGGGGGCAGCAACTAAAGTCAGATGAGCCAATTCTCTTTTCAAGGACATGAACGTAATACCTGGCCCATAATAGGTGCTCAATAAAATTTTCTCAAATTGATTAAAGTTGATGTTTCTGGATGGTTTTTAGCTAATACTGAAAAAGGAGATGGCAAAGAAGACTGAGAATGAGTGATCCAAGAGGAAGGAAGGCAACAGAAGCCAAGAGAGTGAGATATCGCTAAAATAACGAAGGAAGGTCATAATGTATGTTGAAGACACACAGAAGCGTGGTAAAAGATTAGAAGCGTTCTGATTTACCTGCCTGGGAGTGTTTTCTAAACTTTCTAAGGGAGATTTCAATGGGGAGAGAGAGAGAGAAAACAACCCAGGAGGAGAGAGTTTGTGACAGGGAAATAGAGACAGTAGGTGTAAATACTGCCATGACACATCCACTCTTCTGTCCGCCATTGATTCCTTTCAGCAAACATTTGATGAACACCCACTGTGGGCCAGGGGATGAGTGAAGCGAGTGGATACTGCCTTCAGGAAACTTGGGGTCTTTTCAGAGAGAAAGGGCAAGCTCAAAAATAATGAACGCAAGCTAATTAGGAGAAATGAGAAAAGGGATGCACAAACTGCTCAAGTCTGAGGAAAGAAAAGCTTCCTTCTGACTAGCTTGATAGAGAAGGTGATGTTTGAGCTCTCAGCCTTGCCTTTCACCTTCAACATGCCTCAGCTTCCTGGCCCAGCTGAGCAGTGCCCTCCAGAATTCAGCTTGCCACAGAATTCAGATAGTTTCTCTTTCAATCCTAAGGCAGATGCGACGCAAAGTCAGACTGAAGCCCTGGGCCAGGACCGCATAAGCACCAGTCTGGGAAAGCTGCTCCTTAGCGAGGAGAAAGGACTTGTCAGAGTGGAGTGTCCCAATGTGTGTGTGCCCACTCCACACCCCACCTTCAGTGATGTCATAGTGACCCTCAGGGCTAACTTGCAATTAATTCATTTCCTAGACATCTGTATCTACCATGAATGTATGTGAGCTATTTTCATTTCCTAAGAGCAAGTCATAAGAAACTAGTTTTCATTAGTTCAGGTGTCTGCCTCTTCCAACTGTTTATTTTTTAAGACAAAGGCAATCTGCTGTGTATTTTCTTGCTGGCTTTAAGGTCATCAGGTTCCTAGGCTCTAGGACCCTTCCTTTCAGATTTCCTCCAATACTAAGTGCTCTAACGTGGCCTTGTCCCTCAACCCAGCTCTCTCTGTCCCCTTTCCTTGTTCTTATCCACTCAACCCTCCATCCTCCACCCATTGAATTCAAGGGAATCCGGGCATCTAGATTCCTCCCTGGAGTTGTGGGGAGCCACAAAACAGGTATATGACAGTCTCTCTTCAGGGAACTTCAGGGCTTCTCAGGATTCTGTTTAGTTTTATTGAGCTTTACCTACTCCTTGGACCCTTGCCATTCACAATGGCTTGCTTTTTCCATAAGTGGTCCTGTACAAAATAATAGAATTTCTGTAAAATTACTAAGCTGGGAAAGAAAAGACGTTTTGGCAAAATTTGAAACATAAGCAATGTTTACTTTTTAGGAGTGTTTTTACAGAGCTAAAGTCACATTAGTAGTGACTTGAGAACATTAAAACAACTTGTTTTGCTCATAAAATGATCATATTTGATATATCCAATATAAAATATATCTATTCAGAAATATGACTTATTCAGAAATAATGGCAACTAGCTAAAGTGAATTTACTTTTACATGTTTTCAATTTTTTACAGAAGAAGTTTTGAGCTGATGAGCTCTGAGGAATCTGGAAACTCAACGTTTTGCCGTCATATGAGCTGGCAAAAAGAACTTGAGGACAATACCCCAAACATGCTAGAATGATTCTTGGGAAATATAAAATTAACAACAACAACAACAAAACAAAACAAGCCTACATTTTCTTCCAGTGTTTCTCCTGGAACCTTCTGTTTCCCAGTACTTTCGCTTGGCATTTGTAGAATGTCTAATGACTTGTCAAACTTCTTTCTGTGTCAGACCCCAACGGGCAGGTTGTTCTCTCTGCCACCCTAGATCTAACTTCTGGCTTATTATTTCTTCCCTGGCCCCCTGCTCTCAAGCTCTCTTTCCCACATTTTGATGCATTTGGTTATTTTGATGCATTTGAAGGAAAAAGCTCAGGTGTGCAGTTTTTTAGTTATGCAGCTGCTCTCTATGACTGTAGAGTTGCTCTGTACATAGACAGATGGTCTTGGAGTCACTGGGGAAGCACAGCAGTGGTCTGTTAGCAACCAGGCCCTATTGGGGTCAGTCTGTGGTCCTTCCTCAGTCGGGATTGCCACTAAGGAAAGGTTGTGGTTAAGAGGGCTTGATAGTTGGTTTTTAGGAGTGTGACTAGATGGCAAGATCCCTGAGGGCAGATAGATTTTATTCATCTCTGTCTCTGCAGTGTCTAATTTTGTATCCAACACATAGTAAGAGTGCAATATTTGATAGTGTTCAAATGAATGAACAAAGAGTTTAAATATTAAAGGGCCTTTGGTAATAGAGTCTTCAAATGTGTATGTATATTATCTTGAATTTCAAACATATTGCTGCAGGTACTTACACCAATTCTATAGTTATAAACTTAATAAATTGTTGCCATTGTACCTAAAAAGAAATAATGATATGAAGTATTTAGTTGCTGTCCTAATTTTTAAAAATCCACAAGGAGAACTTGGATTCTTTGGAGGTGAATGTGGACATAAAACATGACCCTTGAAGATATGCTTGAAAATTTAGTTTTGCCAAAAAAGTCGTTTTAATCAAGAAATTCCCACGAGTTCTATTTCTTCACGAAATATTATGTTTTGTTAATCCTGATCCTCCAAGAAGAAGATGTTAAGACAGGATTAAATCTGCAAGGATTTTATGGACAGAAGTGGTCTGTATGAGAGAAAATAGGGAGGGCTGGAGAAGGCTGGGGGATCACTTTGCCAGTCTGATCCCCTGTGAAGACAGGAGGAAGAGAAGGCTGAATGGAGGATTCTTAACGAAGTTTCCGTGAAACAGTTCAGAGTCCTCCAGCCACAGTCCGCTGTCCCATCAGTCACTGGCTGGGAGCAGCTGCCGAGAGGTGTGGTATGTGGTCCGTTACCAAGTCTGCGTGTAATGGGAGGTCTGCGAGCACATTCTCATAGGGTACCATACCAGCCCAGGATTGTTCACCTCCAGATTTCTCTTCTAAGTAAATGAAATAAGTGTCTATCTTTTTGAAATCAATGTCACTTTTGGTTTTCTATCACTCACATCTAAACCTAATTTTAGTAATATAGGCAGCTTTTTCTGAAATGAAGCTTAGGGAGACTAAAAGTGACATGCTTCTCATGACATAGATAATAAATGGTAAATTTAGGATTTTAACCAGTTCTCTCAACTTTCAGGTTGAAAATTCTTCATATTAAATTTGAAGTTCATGTTAAATGTCACCGTGCCACAATATTCTTGCCACTACTGATTTAATATTATATTAAGTATATTATATATATTGTATATATAATATTATTATATTTAATATAATATATATTTAGCTTATTTGTACAGTTCTTAGCTTAGAACCATGTTTATGTGAATTTATAACATTCCATCTGATGACAATGATTAAGCATAGGAATGAAAATTTTGTTATAGTATATTTGGTCATATCACAATTCTAATTGAATGAATTAATGAGCAAGAAGTCTAAGGCTTGAACAAATGGCCTTGTGGTCTCAGACTGCGTGGAGACTTACTTCAGAAGACAGAGATTTAAACTCCCTTTTTAATATATTTATATAAAATAAAGATAAGCCTGACTTGTCTATTGCAAATGAGATCATATTGCATGAATGTGATTGTTATATCACATTCCATTCCACAAGGTAATAGAAAAAACATAAAATTGTTACAGAAACATAAAAAGAGAATCACACGTATGAGATAATTCATGTAAAATTCCCTTTAAATGTAGTGGCCACATGAGTTGGCATTAAATATTTGAACAATAAATCCAGGAATTATGGGTAGACAGATGATAGCTATGGTGCTTAGCTATTTAATAATGTAGAGAGACTTTTGATATTTCTGAAGACTCAACTTTTTTGGATGTTTAGAAGGAGGCATTTTAGGGATGACTGATACTATTTTGGGCAGCTATATTTTGGGAACTAAATATGTTCATAGCCACAAAGTACACCTTCCTGCAAAATAATAATGTGACCAAAATTTATAGGTTCTGACAGATAGAGGCTGTATGGTATAGTGGTAGCAGTCACAAGCCATGGGTTCAAGTCTTAGCTCAGTCACTAACTAGCAGTGGGACCTCACACAAATCATTTAACCTTCCTAAACATCAGCTTCATTCTTGGTAAAATAAAAGATTTGGTTTTGCCTTTCCAGAGCCACATTCACCTTCCAACTCGAATATCCTAAATTCTACTGCCATTTGTGCAATACAAAGTTGAAATATAAGACCTACGACTCCAGCATGAACAGTTGCTCATGGAGTTGAAATTTTGATGCATTTGCATTGAGGAAACACCACACGGGGGAAATATTAAGTGGGGGAAAGCTGACATCACATTTGGGCTGGGGGCTGACTTGTAAAACAGAGGAATGGTGGGTGCAGAGATTATGTTCCTTCACTCTGTGAAATTTGGAGTCACAAATGCCGTGTACACATGATTCAGATGAAATCTGAAACAATTATTAGATATTTTCTAACTACCCAGGGGTTTGTAATTGTGTTTGACAAAACACATGGTTGACATCACATTTTTCAATTTTCATCCAGATGTTAGGTGTCATATGAGCCCAGCCAAAGGCGGTCCATACTTCACAAAAGCAATTGCAAGTGATGAAAAAAATCAGTTCCTTTAGTTGCCACAGAGAACATTAAAAAACCAAATTATTGACTTGGGCTTGACATTAGTATGGTTGAGTTCAGCCAAACTGAACTATGTTTTATGGCCTAACTGGGTGATTATTGGTTAAGATCCTTCCCTTTGCTGTTTATGCTATCAGTCTGCCCCCTCCTTTAAAAAAAAAAAAAAAAAAAAAACATATATCCATCCTCCTTCAGTTTCAGCAGACAGCCTCACTCCATGGTTTAGGACTCTTAGCAAATGAGAGAAAACCCAGCCCAAACTAGCCTAAGCAAAATTAGAATGTATTGGTTAAATTAACTAAAAAGTCCAAGAAAAGACCTAGCTTCAAATGAAGCTCAGAACAGAGCCTTGATCTATATCACTAGGATGTGGTTTTTCTCAGTCTTCCCCCTTAGTTCCATTCCTTCTTGTTTATCCCTATTGTCAGAGAGGCTCTTCCCCCCATGGAAACAAGACAACTCATATCCTCTCAGCTTGAAGCACTGGTGGGAAAGTTTACCTGCCTCTTAACCAGAAGCCTCAACAAATATCCCATCACGTGCTATTAGCTCCAGTTGCCACACAGGCCTAACCAGTTCCTAAAAATGGTGGATGTGATGTTCCATTTTGGTCAGGACTGGATGGTGAGCTCCACCCCAGAGTCACAGAGTTTAGAAGGGAAAGAGTGGCTCTCCAAGGGAAATCAGGGTTTGGTTACCTAAAGAAGGTGATATGGCTGCTGGGTGGCCGAACCCAGATGTTCTCTGCACTTGGAACCTACTTCATCGAGACAAATGCAACCTCTTTTTACTTCTTGGTTCATACTCTTTCTTGCCAAGGTCCTGGGAGAATAGAATATCCCCTCCCAGTTTTCCTCTTTTCAGGATCTGATTTCATTAGTCATGGTTACTCTTTCATATGTCTTCATCTCCTCTCTTTGTGCTGACTCTTGCCTCAGTTTATAAATACACTCAGGTCTATCTTGTCATAAAACACACACACTCACATTCATTCATGATTTTAACCTATCTCCCCTTTGACCTGTCATCTGATATGTTGCTTCTGTCTCTCATAAGGGTATTTTTAACCCCTTGAAGTGTGCATATACGCTTGTCTCTACTTTTTTTCCACATATTACATACTCCCAATCTGCTTTTTCTATACCTTTATGACACTATACTTTCTATATTAGCAAAGGTTTGCTCATGAAGACAGACTGTGTTGTCAGTATTTTGAGCAGGAAGAGATTTAATATAGGGTATTAGAGGCATTCACTTTGGGGAGCAGATTAAAGAAGCTGCTACTAGCTTTACAGAGTTGTAGTAAAATACAGCCAAAAAGTCAGCTGCCTGCAGAGTGAAATGGATAATTTGAAGACATTGGTAGAAGCTTCTGGTAGATCTCCAAGACCACTACCTACTGATGCTCATGTACATGCCCTCAGGGAACCACATCTTCTCTGCCTTCTAATTCGCCTGTAAGTGCCTTCTATTTACAGAATCTAAATGAAACATTACTGTCCAGGGAGTTGGAGAGATGTAGTTTCTAGACTTTCAGCCCCTGCAGTACAGCTTAGAAGAGTGAAACCAGTCCTGAATATTAATAGACTGTAGCTGGCACATTATCATGCTGAGGCACCTTGTTCCTTCCTCCCTCTTAAATCTTTCTTGCTCAGAGTTCTGTCCTTGAGCTACTACTTGCTCACACTGTGAGCTCCCCTTGAGTCATCTCAGCTACTCTCATCATTCCAGACACCTGCAGGCTACTGATGACTTAGTCTGTAATTCCTCCACAGATTTTCCCAGGAGCTTCATGTTAATAACAACTCTCTGCTGGACCTTTGTATCTGATTCATCAACGAGGACCACAAACTCAACTTGCTTGAGAATGAGATCTTTATTTTTGTTCCCAAACCTGCTCTTCCTCCAGATTCTCTGTTTCCTTTAACCAGGTACTCAGTCAATTGCTAAATCTAATTTTTAATGCCATTCCTATCTTCCCCATCCCTACTTTACTGTTCTGTCTCCACAGTTCATCAGCTTTACCTGGGTCACCACAGCCTCCTACCTGTACTTCCTGCTTCTAGCCTCACCACCCCCCGCCCCCCCACCCAGGAATCTGTTCTTCAGAGACTCTGAAAGGAATGATCTCAAACACAAATCTGCAATGATTCTCTTTTTTTTTCTCAGGACCCTTGACTGGCTATTTTAAGGCTGGAAAAGGGAGCAGTAATTAGTCACATAATTCTCAATAATTCATCAAAGAAAGTAAACAGATGGGCTGCAAATATTCATACAAAAATGAAGATGAGAATTGGAACAGAGAGAGAAAAATTATATTCCAAATGCTCTGGTTCTAATTACCCAGAATGAATGCTCCAGCATATCAGTTGAGGTGTCAGAGAGGGAAAATCTGATGAAGAATCCAATCTTTTATGGTCTAGTTTTTAGTATGGAGTTTATTAGACATCTGGTTAAGTTTGCAGGCCTTATATTGATTTCTCATGTATTCTTAGTTTATTTCTGATTTTCAATGTGTGGACCTCAATGTGTGGTCTCTTTAAATACCAAATAGAATATGATGTATGGGAAGAAGATGCTCAGAAGAAGACAGAGACTAAGGGGGAAATAACACCTCTACTAGATAAAACAGAAGCAAGAAAACAAAATCCTCTAGGAAGAAAAAATATCCACCTGTCTTCTCCTATGCCAAAATGCATTTGGTTAACTTGAATCAAAAGCCTCACTGATAGTGGTGTTCTAGATAGCTTCCTTCATCTGAGTCAGTTTGAGTCTGTGAGGAGAAACAATACAAG
Source organism: Herpailurus yagouaroundi (assembly GCF_014898765.1). Classification (NCBI taxonomy): domain Eukaryota; kingdom Metazoa; phylum Chordata; class Mammalia; order Carnivora; family Felidae; genus Herpailurus; species Herpailurus yagouaroundi. Next base: position 45,099,817 of record NW_024412394.1, on the reverse strand, counting down.
TAATATATCTAAATGTTACTTGGAGGGACAGCAGTGTAGAGGGAAAAAATGCTGATAAAGTAACCTTCTCTCCTGGAAGTAGATATATTTCTATATGCATGTAACATCTGGATGCTAAAACTTGGCAATGATCTCTTTAGCTATCAATCCTGACTTGTTTCCTAGAGAGAGGGCTTTCTTCAGTGTTTTGAAGGTTGGTGTGGACCTAGGTCTGCTTTGTCTACTCCATCTCTGTATGTTTTTTGCACCTTTGCTTCCTATCCTATCAAAATTCACCCTCCTCTCCCTCCACGTTGATCACCTCATCACCAACATTTCCACCACCACTCCTCCTCCCCGCTCTTCCTCTTTGTTCTTCTTCTCCTTCTCCTCCTCCTCCTTCTCCTTCCTCCTCCTCCTTCTCCTTCCTCCTTCCTCCTCCCCCTCCTCCTCCTCCTCCCCTTCTTCTCCTCCTCCTTCTTCTCCTTCCTCCTCCCCCTCCTCCTCCTCCCCTTCTTCTTCTTCTTCTTCTCCTTCTCCTTCCCCTTCTCTTCTTCCTTCTCCTTCTTCTTCTTCACCACCACCACCATGCAGTGGGTTATCTGTTATGGATCATTTAAATTCTAATTCCATACTGGCATTTGAGACATGGAAACTGATGGAGATTACATAGGAAATAAAACAAAAATTTTTATTTTAACATTTAAAGCAAAACTACTGATGAATTTTTACACCAATTTAAGGATTAAATCTCCTATCAGCTGTTTAATATTTTACGTCTAGTATTGCAAGCATCGTATATAAGCAAAATTACAATACACCAGTGTATAGCAACTTTTTAACATATTTAGCTCGAGCCTCATTAAATGGTAAATACAGTCTCTCCAACTTACAAAAGAAATGAGGAGGGGAAAGTTGGACCTTTTTAAGAAAAATTGTTAATGTTTATTTATTTTTGAGAGAGAGAAGGAGACAGAGCATGAGCAGGGGAGGGGCAGAGAGAGAGAGAGGGAGACATAAAATCTGAAGCAGGCTCCAGGCTCTGAGCTGTCAGCACAGAGCCCGATGTGGGGCTCAAACCCACAAACTTCAAGATCATGACCTGAGCCAAAGTCAGATGCTTAACTGACTGAGCCACCCAGGCACCCCGGAAAAGTTGGACCTTTAATGCTCTTAACAATGATATTTGTATTTATTTGTTTATAAGATCTTTTTGAACATTCAAGCTCTCAGCCCATCTATGCATAAAGTCAGTATGGTATGGTGGTTAAGACCACAGGTTCTGGAGTTGGATTGCTCAGGCTTTTCCAATTATTAGATGAGTGAATTTGACAAGTTTTTTTTTAACCTCTCTATGCCACCATTGTTTTATCTCTAAAATGACCATAGTGGTAGTTCATGACTTGTGGGGCTATTGTGAGGATTACATGAGTTGATGTGAATATAGTATTCAGATATACTCCTGGCATTAAAGACCTACATGTAAGACATACTTAAAAATGTATAATTGAAGACCAGCCTAAGAACTATTTAAAATTACCTTACTCATAGTTTTAGGGCATTTCTTTGGAACTTCCTCTAGTGGCCTTTTTCCTGTCCAAAAGGGGAGTTCATACTTGTTCTAGAATGCTGATGCTAGGAGCTTCTTAGCAAGCAGCACTTTTTTTTTTTAAGAAATGCTTTATAAAGTAGTCTGTCAGTTTGAAAATCATTAGGTATTCCTTCTAGAAGTCAGAGACCACATTCAAAGCAAATTATATGCATGTTTCTTAAAAGTGTTAATGTGCTAATCTGTTTGTTCCCTGATCTAGGCAGAATGCCATAGTATTCCACATGAGCAGAATACCATAGTTCTTGAAGATTTCATATAAATATTACCCACTGTGTTTCACATTTCCAAGTGTTATACTTCCCCATTAAAGTCAACAAGCTGGAACTGGCATTGGGATAAGTAGAATGATTTCACTTCAAGTTACAGCCCCAAGTCCTTCTAATAAGGAAAAGTTAGCTGATTAGGCTATTAATTCTTTGACTCCAGTAAACATTTTGATTCTGTGTTATAAAAATTAAAGCCTTGCTTACAAGACATAAATTTTCTACCTTTCCCTTGGGAAACATCTCTAAATTTTTCTGGGGTTCACAGATAGTGCTGTTAAAATAAGGAAAGGGAGAAGCCATCCTGGAGAAGCCAGACAGAGTGTACTTTTGATATGATAGAAAGGGAATGAGACAGAAACAGTGCCAGAGAATGAGGTGAAAAGCTGCTTTGGTTATACTCAAGAAGGATTGCAAGGTAGAGGGATGGATGTAATCGGACATGGGAGATGCACTTTCCCTCTTTCATGGCTGCGTGTCTTATTGTACTGTACTTTTATAAGCTGATGAATTTTACTACTCAAAATGATGTTGACCTTCTGACCTTAGCTGAAATCAGGAGATTCCCAAGCATTCAGATTTTGTACAACTTCTCCAATTCATGTTCCCAGTCTTAAGTAAATTGTCGCAATTGCATGTGCTCAAGTTTTTCTTCCTTTTCCTTTTTTCCCTCCCTGCCTCCCTCCTGCTGTCTCTCTTTCTTGCTCTCTCTCCTCCCTTTCCTAGCCCCACCACTTTCTCTTTTGGTTTGGCTTTCCTTCTTATTTTATCCAAAACAACTCACCTCTTAAAAATAATAATGATAATTTATGCACAATTGTGTTTACAAGGTATTCAAGGGAGCACGATGCTACATGTTATACGTGAGGGTTAACAATTGAGCCATGGGTTAGGGATTTAGACATGCCCATGTGCCCATTCTTGGCCAAGGAAATCACTTTTGCTTCAAATGTACTACAGTACTCTATAATCTGAAACTTGCCATAATTGACATGCTTGCATTTGGCCTCAGGGCTTGTTCAAAAGTGACTACATTTTCTTGCTCTCTACTCAGTAGGAAGACTCCATATTCCTTTAGACTTCTTATAGTTATGTGGTTTCACTACATTGCTAATAGTGTCCTCTCCTCTATTAGAAAGAAAGTCACTAAGTTTCAGGAAAAGGAGCTAAATCAATCATTTACAGTGTATTGCCCCTCTGGCTTTATATGAATTATTTTAGGATTAGGGTTTATTGTTTCTACCTCCACTAATCATCTATGTTATATTTGAAATTAAATAAATGTTGAGGGGTGACTTGGTGGCATGAATTAAAGTTAGTCACAAGCCATTGAATAATTGGTGCCAAAGACTCATATGCTGGTGGGTGCAGGGTCTCCTTACTATATTCCCTCCACCTTATCTTGACTACTGATGATGTTTATTTAATAGGACTTGCAATTATTATGTTTTATTCTGACTATAAAATCAACATAGATTTTTGAGAAAATTTGGAAAATCCTATAAAGCAAAGAGAAGCAAATAAAAATAGTCATAATGTCAACATTCAGAGATAATACCCTTGAACATTTTGGTGTTTTTACTTTCAGCTTTTCTTTTATACCTCTTACATTTGTAACCAAATTGGAGTCTCTCACTCAAGTGTGGCTTTATGTCTTGGTTTTGGTGAGTTAGCATTATGTCATTGATAATGACATCAAACACTCTTCAAAAACACTGTTTTTTTTTTGTTTTTTTTTTTTAATTTTTTTTTCAACGTTTATTTATTTTTGGGACAGAGAGAGACAGAGCATGAATGGGGGAGGGGCAGAGAGAGAGGGAGACACAGAATCGGAAACAGGCTCCAGGCTCCGAGCCATCAGCCCAGAGCCCAACGCGGGGCTCGAACTCACGGACCGCGAGATCGTGACCTGGCTGAAGTCGGACGCTTAACCGACTGCGCCACCCAGGCGCCCCAAAAACAGTTTTTTAAGATGCCTTCAGGTTTGTACTATGATTCTGTGTATCAATTTGCAGCGATTCTGAGTCTTTCCCTCTTGGTAACAATGCTGGGATCAGATTCTGTCCTTTTCAGTCCTTCAGCCTCCCCACAGCAGGAGGCAGCTGGGATGGTAAAACTGAGAAATAAGCATCACCAGAGCATGGTACATCTTGGTGCATTCACAGCCTTTGTCCCAATGACCCATCGTCCGAAAGTAGAAGGATCCTGGTTTGCCCCAGTGATGAGGCCTATGCTCTGGTCTTTCAGTTCCAGGTTGCCAAAGAACGAAATCACAGAAAACCCTCATCCTATGGACCTCTCCGGCCATCCCCACCTCACCTTCTGCAGGTTCTCCCTACATCACCTTGTTGCTCACCCCACACTCTTGCACACTGTTTCCCCTTCAGGACATGTGCTTCTTCCCTCCTGTTTTTTCCTTTCTGTTCACTCTTTATGTCTCAAAATCTGTTCCTTAATGCCCTCCCCAGTTCACCACAGAGTTAGTGGATCTTTCCCCTGTCTTTCATAGAAACCTCCCCCTCTTTCTTTTAGGTAATTCTAGAAGTTGTTTTATTGTTTCATATTTCTGTCTCCCTCCCTACAGCAGTGATGCTATTTTATTCATCTTTGTAATTCAGGCACCTCTCACCATGTTTGACACCCATAGAATGAATTCAGTAAGTGTTGAATGTTTGTAACATGGATAAATGAGTGAATAAGTGGTCCACTCTGGAGTTATAGGAGGAGAATTAGGCTATGTTTGCTCAACACAGTATTGTATAGGATTCCCACATCAAATGGAAAAACCACTTTTGAGGTGCTTACAAATCCACAGTAAATATCCTATTTGAATTAAATACATCCATTCAATACTGTCCACCTCTCCAACCTCTCACTTTACATCTCAGTATTCATGTGCCAGTCTTTTGTGGCTTCTTTCTCCTTGCTATGCTTCTATGCTCTACAGGGCGTTTGCACCTGCTGATCCTCTATTTAGAAATCTTGTCCTTTTCTTCCTTACCATGTTAATTTCATCTTATCCTCAGATCTCCCACCCTAGTGTTCACTTCCTCAGGGAAGGCCTTTCTCACCTCCTTTACCACTACTAATGAAAATAGTAAGAGTGGAGGTAATAGTAGCTAGCATACTATATGACAGGCACTGTTATGAACATTTACACTGATTATCTCATATAATCCCCCACAGCAATCCTCTGAGACAGGGACCAGCATTAACTCCATTTAAAAATAAGGAAAGGAAGCCCAGAGAAATTAGGCAGTTTATCTAAGCTAACATAGCTAAAGCATACTGAGCTTTATCTTCTTCTTCTTCACAGTATCGTCTTCATAGTTCCTATCACAGGTACAATTTGCCCTTCATCCACGCAAATTGTTGATTGATATTTTTGTAACCCAGAATACTGAAAGCTCACTAAGGTACCTATATATCCCTAGCTCCTTATATAACGCCAGAGGAAGTTTAGATAATCAATAAATATTTGCTGGAGGAATGTATTGTTTGGTTTGATCCAATATTTCAGGCTAGTATTGATAGGGAATGCTCCTGTTTCTCTGTAACCGTCAGAAGGGAATTTGAACAGCACATGTTAGCATGCAATCTTTGAATTAGACTTCTATTTCTCATCGTGCCCTCTATAATGATAGAGAGAGACTATGTGTGACGACGTAGGGACAGATGATCTCACAAAGACATCCCTACTAACCACACACCCCTCTGGCCACAAAGTATGTGATTTCAGTCCCAGCAGCCTAATATCTGGTTAGTGATGGAGCACGTTGCTGCACATAATCCTGAAACAATATATTTTGTCATTTTAAAAAATGTTCTGCAACATGTTTTCCTTTTGGCCCAGTGGCAACGTTATATCATCCTCCAGGAATGTTGCTTTTGTATCCAAGGGCAAATTTGGCCTAGAGAAATGTTATCAGTGGTTCACCAGAGGTTTAATTGTATGCTTTGAATGGCAGAAGAGGGGAAATCCTAAAAATTCAGGTTAAACCTATTAAGCTGAACATCCTGGTTTGGGTTGGCTGCCAACATACACTGTGATAAGAGTTTCAAAAGCTAATAACAGAGGGGATTAAATTGGTGTCCATTACAGATTTGTGGAAAGCTTTTTCTTTGCATTAAGACTTAATATCTGAACTGAGTAAGGTTTTCACCCTTTAATTTTTTGCTTCATTTGCCTATAGTTGTCACTTTGGCCCATGGATCCAATTTTCTTCATAGTGTCTTGCCATCATTTCTTCAACAGAAAATATGGTGAAAATTCGAAGTAGCAGACTCTTCTTAAGAGCCTTCATTTCCATATGGGAAGCAATGGAATGGGGAAAACAGGACACCAAATAAACCATGTTTAAAGTTATAAATTATTCATGGGTTACAGTTTTCCTTGAAAATGAGATGTTGCTTCTTAATTCCTCATTGACAAATCTCTTTGGGGGCTGTGTCTCTACCTATCTATTGTGTCTAAGTTCTGTGGCCAGTGAAGTGGATGCTTTGCCAAATTGTGTAGGGCGTCTAGCCCAAACATTTTCCTGTAATGTACAATTAATTTGGGAGAGTTTTGTTTCCCTTTGCACTTTGCTATGAATCTTTAAAAGCCTACAGTATAACACATGCTCACCTAATTGCAGAAGTGTTGGAAACTTAACCATGTTCTCTGAACTTTGAATGATTTTCTAGGCAACAGCCTCTGCACACAAAATAAGTGAACTAGCACATTTTAAGGGACATCAATGGCTTGAAATCAGAAGATCTGGGGTCTGTTCCTTATGTTGACAAATGTTTTGGACAATCTTGGGCTAATCACTCATCTCCTGTTTCTAAAGTATGGTGTATAATCCCTAAGCTGCCTTCCTGCCAGTGCTGAGTTGAAGCAATTAATGTCATTGATTTCCAACTTTCTTGCCACCAAGGAGTCATTTTATTAGCTCCTCCCTCAGTACTGTCATTGATGTCATGGAAAGACTTTTTTCCCTTACCTTATATACTGTATTTTAAAAACTAATAACTGATTTCCTATTTTAATGAATGAAAGGCATATTTCACTAGAATTCTAGTAAGAACCCAGAGGACCTTGATGTTTTAATTAGACTATAAAATATTTCTCAAGTAATGGTATGGTTTCCATTTAATGTGGTTAAACAGACTAACATTCAAATAACTAAACAATTCATAGATACCCCTGTGATTTCAGGGTCTCCATATTGAGAATGGCTAGGTAGAGAGCAGTGAGCCTTTGTCAATGAGTGCAGAGTTTCTTTAAATTCTGAATTTTGAACATAAGTGCATTTTTAATTATTTCAGTCCTAGAAGTGAGGAAAAATGTCACTAGGATGAGGTGTGGAGACAAAATGGTAAGGGCATTCAGGTGGAATAGTCAGTCACACAATAGATTGTCAGAAGCTTCCAGTGCTACTTGTTACCTACCATGTGACATCTGTGATCATGACAAGACCACCAGATCTGTCAGCCATGAAGTTATGAGATCTTTCTGTAAGGAATATAATGTCAGAAGTTATGAGATCTTTCTGTAAGGAATATAATGTCAGAGACTATTTTTTTCAGCACTCTGATGTTGTAGGAAAAGTCTGTGATTAAATTCTGACTCCATCAACTTTCGGCTGTGTGAATTTGAATGAGCTATATAAGCTGTCTCTACCTCAGTTTCCCAGCTGTAAAATGGGAGTAACTACCTCATAGAATTAAAGTCAGGTAATAAATGTTGAAAATCTGCCGTATCATAGACATGTAACAGACATTCTGTCTTTACGCCATTCTTACTAATACATTACATGGGACAGACCAGGCTGTTAGTCACAGATCCTTCTTTCTAGGCTTTACAGTACAATTATAACCTACCAAAGAGGTGATGAAGGCTTTGGCAATCCACTTGGAGTAGCTGTCAATGACTAAGTCTCCAAATAGCTGAAACAAGTTTATCAAATAATCAAGGTGGCTGTCATTCCCTCCCCTTTTAGAGTTTCTTATACTACATATACTTCAATGAAAACTTTGGCAAGCATTCGGAAGCTTTTAGACCTCAGAAGGGCCAGGGCTGATCGCCATCACTCATAGTAAGCTCCAATCCTCCTCCAGCCCTACTTTTGTTGCTCTTCAGGGCAGGGAGAGAAGTGTGTCATATGCTGGGCTCAGCTACGTCCAGGCCCATCTTTAGAGCAAGTCTCCACCAAGAGACACTGAATCTGGGGATCTCCCATTCACAAAGCTAAAGGATGGACATTTTACGACAATGCTGGTTAGATGCCAGACAAACAGAAACAAAAAATAAGCACAAGGTTTCTTAGACAAACAAGCCTTGTCTGGTGAGCATGTGGCTCGTCACAGAAACAAGTGTCCTCCTTGTCCCTTCGATGGAGGGAGCAGCTTCAGTGCCATCGGCTCTGCAGAAACCTCACTGACTCAGAAAACGGAAGAATGTGGCCAGCAAGAAACACATTTTCAACAAGCTGAGCAAACATGGCTTTGACGTCAGGGAGGGAGTATATACATGGGTAACAAAGGAGACGTGCACACATGGGGATTTTTGTGGTACCTGGGCGGCTGCCCAGAGCACTAAATCCTGGAGTTGAGAATCCCTTTGAAGACCCTTCACAACGCTTGGGAATTTCAAAGAATATCATCATAACTCAAAAAACCCTCCAAATGTCATTTTACCTTGTTCTTCTGCCTCCCCGTTGTGCTGGCTGTCCCCAGTGACAGAATGCAGCCCAGCCATTGCCTGAGGGAGGGGGTGGGTTGCCACAGATGTGCACATCTGGATCACCTGCTGCTAACCCATCAGGCCCCAGCTTCCCTGTGGCTTTGGCTTCCACATGACATTTCTGGGGGGTGGCCTCTTCTCTGAGGTAACTGAATCTGTTAGAATGAGGGTTTTAACTATTGATTAAAACATTAAACATTAAAACATTCCATAATGTTCAGGCTGACCAGTAAACTACATTTGGGGGGATGGAATCTTCCTTGTTTCCTCATATGGGAAAAGCAACTCTTGGATTGTAGTCCTTATAATGTATTTGAAAGTGGAGAATCCTTAGCAGGGGGTGTTGGGAGATCTAAAGGAGTCTTTCCACATTCTTCTATTATATAAGTAATTTCAGCAAAAGGCAACTTTGATTCTCACTCTAATTCTACCTTCCCTCTGTGGGTTTTCCACACAATTCCTCTAAATACAAAGGGAAATCCAATATCTACATGGTGACTTTCAACCCTGTCCTGCCGTATTGGGTTCCCTTGTTTTTAATCATTAAATAGTGAGTATACAATGACACTGCACATCTGTTTCTGGTCTGGGAAGATCAGTAAGGATGGGGTGATTGAGAGCTACATTAGGTGAAGCAATTACAAAGAAATGTTAAAAAGTGGAAGTGTACCATTTCCCCCATTTTATCTAATACATCCAACATCTGGGACAGGATGACGTGAAGCTCAGTTGATGTAGTAGAGTGGGGGTGGTGACTTTTGGTGGTGCATTAAAGTTGAGCAAATGGTACACTCTGCAATAACCTAGCTGTAAAGATCGCCTGCTGGGAGAGGTGTCTATGAGTGATGGCAAAACCCATTGGAATTTGATGGCTGAGTTTGCCCCTGTGTGACTTTGAATATGTGATTGCTTCTTTACGTTTTGTCTTTTAAAACAATCTGGCATTTAATTACAATTTGGCATTCCCCTTTGATGATTTTCCTTTATATGGGCTTCCGCCTATCTAAAAGGGTCTAGGTAATGTTTTAAAGCACCAGACTTATTTCCAACAAGTAGCTTAAGCACTAGCAGAAACTGGCATATTAATATTAAACCCAATGGAAATGCAATTTTTTAGTTTGAAGAATAAACATATGTTGGGAATTGCATAAGTCAAAGTCCTCCAAGCAAGGTTAAGTTGCTCTTTAATACATTGAGTGTACATATTTAGAAGTCTGGGGATTTACAATCCGCGAGAGGACTATAACTTTCTCTTTTTCTGATTTGGTGTGTGTAAATTTGTAGTGCAAGTGTTTCATTTCTCTAGACATTTGCATTTAATTTGCTGCTGATTTTAATGTGAAAAAAGGAAAAAAAAATTTAAGGTAAGGAAATCATGTTCCAGGATGAATGCATTACGTTTTGAGGACTATGCTGAGTTTTTTCAGTTGTGTGTTGTAACAAAGCTGTAACCTCAGGGAAGTATATGTAACACCCTGCTCAGAACATCTAGTTTGACCTTAAAGTATTTCCAAAGATTCCAAATAGTCAAAGAGCCCCATGCTGCCTTAAAACATAATACTCCATCTCGATCTATACCTTCTTTCATTTTTTAGAAGTACAGTCTGCCATTTTCAACCTTAGTTCTTATGATCCTTTTTCTAGATCACAAGCTGGCTTCCCCTTGTGATAAGAATGGCAACATGTATAATTTTTCCTTTGGTCTCTCACTTGTCTCTTTTGTACTGTTTTCCTTTTTTTTTTTTTTTTTTTAACTCACCACTTCGAGAAACTTAAAATCAAAGAGGGAGGGAAAACAAATAATTAGAAGAAAGTGGTGTAATGCTGAAATGACATTTAGGTTTGGGGGACTTACAGACTGCCTTTGGGAAAACCTGGAAATCCTTATACATTCAAGAGTTGACTCCAGAAAGAGATTTTTTAGCTATTAGAGCCAGTCCCTTGGAGATGGGTCCGGCAGTGACCCAAAGACAGAAATCACAGAACTTGTGGCATCTTCTCTAGTTTAAGGCAGCACACACAGTGGAAGTCAGACCTGCAGTCTGTCAGGTTGTGCTAGTATAGGGATTCAGGATGTGGCCACTCTGGGCTTCACTAATCAGACACGCTGCACACAGGACAGCCTATCATGGGGTGAGGATAAAAATAGAGAGAAAAAGGACACATTTCTGTTGTTGCTGTTTACAGAACCCAATTCCTTGGTCTTCAAAGGTCTTAGCCTCATAAAGCTGTAGGTTGTTGTTTTTCATTTAATCCCCCAGAAGAATGTGGAGGGGGAAATATTACAAACACCCTCTGCTTTGGCATTGTTTGATTTTTAAAAAAAAATTAATAAAAACAGTTCCTAGCAGCTGGTTGAAACAATTATGCTCTTCACAAAAGCCTTTGCAGATGACACCGAATGTTAAGAAAATAATTCTTTCAATTAGTGTGTGGCCAGTGCACCTGTGAACTAGAATCATCCAAGGAACCATATCCGCGAATGTCAGTAAGAACAATTCAGGAATTCATCCCCTCTGCCTTTTTCTATGTCCACGTTCACACAGATGTTAATCCTGTGGTGCAGATGCTGTAAGGGCCGCCCACCTCTAATCCCAGGAGCATGAGAATCATGAGTTCAGATCAGGAAAACTATTAATTTCTAACTGTCTGCTATCAGTATCACTTCTCCTTGTTTTTAGGGCTGCTTCTTTTTTATGTCTTTCTGGAACTGTAACACGTAATCCATTGGTTCTTGTGCAGAGTTGGCTCTTGGGTACAGTGGCAATTTACCACGATCTTATTTCTCAAAAACATTTATTGAACACCCCATTGCGCAGCATTGTGTTTGGTTGTAGGGATATAAACGTGAATAAGACCTAACTTCTGTCTTGGAAATGCTTATCATTTTGCTTCAATCAGCTTTAGTGCTATGTTATATCATATCACCGTCCTGTGTTTTTCAGGGTTCCTTTTTGGTCTGTGGGAGTAAACGGGAGTTTTGCCTTGTGTATTAATTATTGAATTGCTAGGTAACAAACCATCTCCAAATTAATGGCTTAAAACAACTATGATTTCTTAGTGCTCACGAGTATATTATGGATGGGCTTGAGCATTGTGCTGACCTGGCCAGCTCGGACGAACTTGGCAGGGCTTACACTGTCATCTGTCATCAGCTGATGGTTCAGTGGGGACTGACGCAGTCTAGGGTGGTCTCACTTCCACGCCCGGTGATTGGCTGGCTCTTGGTTGGAGTGATGGGGTTGACTGGGCCACATTGTCTCTCATCATCTGGAGAGTTAGCCCAGGCTCATGTGAAGAGTGATGACAGGTTTCCAAGGAAGCCAGCAGCAGCATGCAAGACTGCTCAGGACTTAGGCTGACAAATGGTACAAAGTCCCTTCCTCTGTATTCTGTTGGCCAAAACAAGTCATAAGGCCATTTCAGATTCAAGAGCTGGAAAGTCACATAATAAAGAGTATGGATGCGGGACAGAGTGAAGATTTGGACCTATTTTTGCAACCACATCCTTTTTATTCTTTATGATGGTCTAGAAAGCAACCTGTCATATCCTTACACCTTATTGAATTTTATGAACCTTGCCCATGAATCAGTTTGTCTCTGACAGTAACCTGGATCTACCTTAATATGTATGCATCATCATCTCTAAGGCAATATTATAGGTTAGGAAAAAATCTGTGTTAAAAAGAGGGCGAAGGACACGTTGCAGAAAAATTTCTCAAATCTTTCAATATGTTTGTGTGCCTGTGAATGGTTTTTGCATTTCCTAATCTTATTTGATCTTATCTTCAAGGGGTCACGTGTGATCCAAGGATCAGTTGGTGGAAAATGGTGTTTCAAGCTGTGTTTCCAGTCTTGGGCATTCACCTATGAAGTGCAAGCTGTGGCAAGAATCAACCTTCTAGATCAAAGGGATATAATGACAAAAGAAAAGGACGAAGGTAAGGGAGGGGCATTTACACTCTTGGAACACCCAAACTTCCCCAATGAGGGAGTAAATGCCTCCATGTGGCTTCACAGCATCCTCAAATGCCTGAGAGGGAAATCAGACCCTCTTCTCCTGCATGCTTGCTCAATGCCACGCTACTGGTCAGTGTCACAGTTGAGATCCCACGGCTCCAGCTAATGCACAGAGTGGATGGATGCTCAATACAAGTAAGAGTTATTTGGTATTTTATTTTATTTTAATTTCAGAGAGAGAGAGAGAGAGCGAGAGCGAGCATGCATTTCAAGCAGGTTCCACACTCAGCACAAAGCCCAACATAGGGCTCAATCCCATGACCCTGGGATCATGACCTGAGCCGAAATGAAAAGTCAGATGCTCAACTGACTGAGCCACCCAACCCAGGTGCCCCAAGAGTTGTTTTGTTTTTTAAAAATTTCTTTCGTAATAAAAAGATGAGACTCTTGATTTTAACAACTAAGCTTAGTCGTGATACTATTCGCACCTATCCTAGTGACGCTGGACAAACGATTTACTAATTCTGGCTTCAGTGCCCCTATTAGCAAATTAAGACACTTAGATTAATTAAATAATTATTATTATAAGAGAAATGTTTTAATCACTTACTGGGTTAAGTTACCAGGCTCTTCCAGGTACTAAATCATTAGTGAAGACCGTACTCCTACCTTATGTCAGCAGTTTTTCCAGGAACTGATCTACAGAGAAGTCTTCTGTTCCTACGAACTGCCATTTTAAGGGAGGTGGGAGGTGTCTGACTAAGAAAATGTAAAACACTTATGAATGCAGCTACAGCTTTTTGTTGTTGTTGTTCTCATGGCCCCAAAAGTTACCTGTCACATCCCTATATCTTAACTGTGTTTCTTTTTTTTTTTTAATTTTTTTTTTAACGTTTATTTATTTTTGGGACAGGGAGAGACAGAGCATGAATGGGGGAGGGGCAGAGAGAGAGGGAGACACAGAATCGGAAACAGGCTCCAGGCTCTGAGCCATCAGCCCAGAGCCTGACGCGGGGCTCGAACTCACGGACCGCGAAATCGTGACCTGGCTGAAGTCGGACGCTTAACCGACTGCGCCACCCAGGCCCCCCTCTTAACTGTGTTTCAACTAGTGAATTAAATCAGGGAATATGACAGTGACCTGGGGGGCTACTTTTCTATTACGAGGTTGGAAAAGCCATGAGGAAGTGGCTCTTAAAGAACAAGAAGCCAGTATGCATAGTCAGAGAATATTCCAGGAAGGTGACACAAGATGCTGGCTCCAGGGGAGTTTGAGAAAGTAAAAGAAAGCAACAAATGTGAGTAGAGTAGACAAGGCATCAAGGGATGGCCTGAAGAGGCTGGTGTGAAGACCTGGGGCTAAATCATGGAAGGTTCTGGAAGCCAGATGACAGCATTTGGATTGTATCCCAACTGCCTGGGAAGCCGTCACAGGTTTTTAAGCATGGGAGTGGTATGATCTTATGTATGAGCATTAACTGTATTAACCTGTCTGTTGTAGAATGCATGGATTACAGGGGACAAGAATGGAAGCAAGGAGATCATCCCCGGGCTACTATAGTGGTTTAGGTGGGAGATGGTGGCAGCAGGGTGGCTCGAGCAGAGGTGCAGAGGGGTGAATATACTTGGCAGTTGTTTCAGAAGTGAAGTTGAAAGGACCTGATGAGGATGCATTAAACCTGAGGAGTGCAGGAAAGAGAGGAGGTGAGGATTATCATTCAATTTGGAGTTTTGAGCAATTGGGTCGAGGTGGTTTTATTTGCTCATGGAGGTTGAGAAACCGGCAAAAAAGAAAAAAGTCTGCTTTCACCACAGTAAGGGTGTGTGAAGACTGAATGTTCCAAAGTGGCCACCACAGTCTCTTACAATGTGATCTTGCTGTTTGCCCTGCAAGAAGTACAGTGTAATTCCCTTTCTATGAATCTGGGTTGGTCTTAGAGACTCCCTTATAACCAGAAGGTAGTGGAATTGATGCATGACTTCCAAGGTTAGGCCAGAGGAAGCTTTGCAGAGGAACGCAGACCTCTGAAAACAAGGTCCAGCTTTTTCCTGGCTTCTAAGAGAGGGGACTTGATTGGGGGCTGTGGCTCCCCTTGCCCTACCGGGGTTTGACAGGGACTGACCCTCAGAACAGACTTCCACCAAGGAAACTCTGGGGCTGGTCAGCTCGCCTCAAGCCTCATTCCCTTGCTGCTGTCCTCTCCAGACCACTATCCTCTCTCCCTTATCTGCATGATGCACATCTCCAGTCAAGCCCCCATCCTACAGGCCCCCATCCTCTGCCACACTCACACCCCGCTCCCACTCAGCTTCTCAGTTCCCCTAGCCCGCCCTGCCTCTGTCAAACTTCCACCCCCACCTCTTGCTCTGGGTCTTTTATTTACTAAGAGCCTTTTCTGAATATGTATTCTACACCCTTCTCACCTTAATCGGACCTGATTTTCCCTCTTGACATCATTTGCCTCCATCTCAAGCACAGGGCCTGACTTCTTGGGTACCCAGAACTCTGTGCTAGAAAGAGGGGCCAAAAGGGATCCTGCTTCATCTGCCGCCCCTTGTCCTAAATAACCTCCCTTCCTCCTCCACCAAGCCTGCACCATGTGGCCAAGCCATCTCCCTCTTGCCCTTGGCAAAGTACATCTTTGGACTGGAAGACCACCTCCATACTCTTTTGGGGTCTCTCTCACAGCTTCTTCTATACCCCATATCTTTTCCTCTTCCTAGGCAATTTCACTTAAAATAATTTTACGTGAGCACTATTTTTTGAGGTGGAAACATGGCGGTGAATAAAGGTGCTTCATTCTTGCCCTCACGTAGCTTATAATCAACTTCGGTGTCTATATTCATATTGATCACTTACCCAGATAGCTTGTGCAAAGCCATTTAATAGGAGCTAAAGAAAGTATTTGATTGTAAAAACTGTGTTTCTTCTTTTTGCAGTTGTTCCAATACACATATATGGAACACGTATATGCTTATATAGACTGCATACTCCCTTGTCTGGGCCTCTGTAGCCCTTCGACCATTTTCCTATTTATGATGCTTTTGTTACTGTGCCAGTATTTCAGGTATGCATCTACTCCTAAAGCACACCCTGAAGAATATCTTGAGGGCCAAAACCATGTCTAACTCACCTTCCTTTTCTTTCCCACCTTTGCTTAGTACCAATAATGGCTCAGTGCATGTAAAATAACTGTAGCCTTTGCTGACCAATATAATTTATTTTATGGATTATTACAAAACTATACACTTAAAAGTGAAAGGTAAAGTTATTATCAATGTCATGCTGTTTCTATGATGACAGAAAGTCCTCTTATTAACACATATTTTGCACATAATTTCTCTCTTAGGTGCAAAAGCAGATGATCATGGCCTCAGTAGCTAGGGGTTGTTTCCAGTACTCCTAGAAAGTTAGAATCAGCTCCAAATAATGCTTTCTGGCGATGCCTACTATTTGAGTGTGTGTGTTGGGGCGGAGTAGGGGGGAGAGCTGGGGAGGGGAAATGATAGACATAAAGACTTTGGGTAAATTCATGTTTTAAAAACATGATATATTTGCTGACTGTATGACATTTTTGTCCCATGGTTTACTTTTATTTATTTTGTTATTGTTTCTTATTCCCACTGAAGAGGGAAACACTCAAGTTGTACTGAAGAACCTTATGGGTGAGGCAAGGTCTTAAGTGGGAAGCTCCTTTCTCAGCTCCTTTGTACAGTCAGGGGGTAAAATCTACCCTTGCCAGCTGGGAACGCAGCCCACAACTCTGACAAAGAGGCATTGGAGGGTGTGATCTCCCTTTGGAGGAAGCATGTTTCACGTGTGTCTTGTCCATATCAGAGAGGAACGTAGAGAGGCATGTAGGCGTGTGTTGGGCTGCCTGACACACCTTTCCGTGGAGGATCTTTCTTACACCTGTCTCCACTTACCTGAGTGTCAGAGCTGGGGTTTATTCTAGGTTCTTCCAGTGGCTTTGCTGACGGCCCGGGCAGGAGGCCTGAGGTCGATACACTGCGAGGATCGTTTGGTGTGGCCATGTTTGTATGTGTTCACATGTGTTTCTGTGTGTTGACTATGAGTGCTCTGTATCCTTGCCAGAGCATCCGGCAAAACACAGACATCTCTATGGAAAACTGTATCTGATCTTTGAAGTTTTCTTCATGGTTCGCAAAACCTATGTGGGAGTTTACTGATTCTTGACATCTGAAGTTTGGGCAGTGGTCCTAGGGTCTTCTCATTAGTAATCCCACACTGGAAATGCCATTATTAACTGAAGACAGATTATACCACCCAAAAACTGCCATGTGTCTCTCATTTAGCTTCTTGCAATAGCATCACAGTTAGGATAAATGGCCCAACTCCTTCTTGGAGCTGCCCTAGAGAGCACCAGAGCCTGTCTTGGTGGGCGAGAGAGTCTCATCCTTTACCTCTGGAGCAGAGCACGGACTGAGTGATAAGCAGATTTCAACAGGAGTAAAAACCACCTCTCCCAATCTAAATCGCAGAGCTCCAATCAAGGACCTTGATGACAAGTGAAATTAAATAAAACATGAGCGATGAAACACTGTAATATGTTTACGGTGAGCTAGTCCAGACAGCTGATAATTAACTGTTGCCCAAACAGCAACTTGGCAGTGGATGGCTGTAGCCAGGACACAAAGCAGTAGTGAATTGAAAGTCCTGGTAAAGATCTTTGTATCCTTGGAAGGAGCATGTGTCCTTCAACAGGAAACCTTCAAGTGCATAGGCTACCTCTGGGTCTGGATTCTGATCCCTTGTTGGTTTTTGGCTCACACATTCCGATCTGCCGTGGTAACGCTGTTTATGCTGGGCAGTCCCAAAGCAAATGTCTCTGTGTGTTTTTTTCCTGGACTACCACCCACAGAACCTACAAAATCTGAAAACAAATAAATGCAGATGCACACAATTTAAATAAGTTAAAAAACATGTTTTTATTATCTGCCTAGATTCTTACACTTAAAATAGTTTTGGTTTGAATCCTCTCCATACCCCTGTTTTTGCTGAATTTGAAGCAATACTGCAGAGAGGAAAGACAGTATTTAGAAAAGGAAACTGATTCTTCAAATGAGCTGAAATCAAATTCACATATAATAAGAAGCCAAGAAACTAAAAGGAGGCCTTGAAGATCCCTGGACTGTTTGCAATCTCAGCTTTCTTATCTGTGAAACGGAGCTTGGATCAGATGACCCTGTGGTTCCTTAGCTCTTCTGCTTCATGGACTATTATTGGAATAGTATTCAAAGAATGCGCACAAGTTAAGGCCAAACACGTGTGATTTCAAATGTGATTCAGAAATAGAATGAGTGATCGTACAATATAACCCCTAATCCAGATTTCCCCCATGCTTCCAGAGCTGTGTACATAGAGGTGATAGAGCCAAATCTCAGAAGGCCAGAATCTGGTTGATCAGACTTTTCAATTGATGACATGCTAATAAGGATGGGGATGCTTTGCATTATATTAATTTTTGTCCTTATTCCATTCCCCCAACCTCATCAGTACCCATTCTTCTGTATGTCCTTGCAATCCAACTTCCATTTATTTCTATAAAACGTGTACTCTTGAAAAATGTATAGTATTACTATGTTTTTTAAAAATTTCCATAAGGAATATTTGCTACAAATCTGTTTTACTTCTTTAAGTTATGCTTCAGATATCTATGAATGTTGATATATACATCAAAGATATATGTGCATATATACACTTCTCAAAATGACTCTCATTTCATTTAAGAAGAGTTCTTCAGACCACAGACCAACAATCATCCCTTTGAGTTGGTGGCCGTGGGTGCCAAGAGAAAAAGGTATCTTGGTCTGGGTCAATGGCACTAAAAATGCTCATTTCCCCAGCTTGCCATCCTTACATGTTCTCCTCTCATCTCTTGTGACATTTGTTTTCTTCCCAGTCCCTGGGGATTGTCTTCAAGCAGTTGCTTTTAGGGATTTGCAGAGTTTGCAATGTGATACTACTTCTCTTTTGTCTGAAGGCTATTCCTCTAGGGGAAAAGTGGTGATTTCCTAAAAATCCGTGCAAATGTGAAGAAAAGCTGTGTGTTTCTGGTTGTTGTTGTTTGCTACAGTGCAAAACAAAAATAGTGAAGAAAAAATACATCTCATTGCTTCTGATCACTGCATAGTATTCTGTTCATTGCATGTATGCCCCATTTTATTTATTCATTTCCTTATTGATGGAACTGCAGACTGCCTTGATTTTCACCCATGACCCTGCAAAGGATATCTTTATACAAGTCTGTGGGCATCTGCATGGAAATTATAACAGGACAATGTACTCAGGAATAGAATCGCTGAGTCCTAGGGTATCTGCATATTTAACTGCACTCACTGCTATGAGACTATTCACCATGAAATGAGTTCAGACATCCATCAGCAGTCCATGATGGTTCTTATTTCCACACACCTTTATATGATTTGGCTTTCCAATACTTGACAGTGTGATGGGGGTAAATAGTATCTTATTGCTGTTTGAATTTGCATCCTCTAATTACTCTGGGGGTTGAGTATCTGTTATAGATTTGACAGAAACAATGCTGTGTTCACCACACCATTCTCTTTTTCTAGACAAGTGGAAAAGATACATTTTACAGCTTCTGTTATAATTATTACAAAATGTTTGTAATACTCAAATTATTTGTAATATTTGCAAATCATTAACAATTTTCAATAATTTCGTAAATATGTAAATTATTACAGTTACAAAACTTCCATTACATGTATGTTCACATAAATGAGTCTGGGCCATCCGAATGTGATGGGAGTGTGATTAATATTAACATTTGCTATTTTCTGGGAGATTCTTACTTGGCTTTTCTTCTCCCTCCTCTATATAATTGTGGGTGGGGGGAAGTGGCAAGCCATTCTCAGTCTTGTCTTAAGGAATGTACCATTTGCAAACATCACATCCTGACCCAGGGGTTGAGAGACCTGACAATATAACAATATATTATAACAATGTAACAACAACATAGGGGATCTCACTTTACAAAGTTTCAACCAAAACTTGACAATGAGCTGTATGAGAAAATACATTATTTACTAAGGTTTCTTCCAGTTTAGGAAATCTTTATGATATTATACTCAGATTCAGGGAGGAACAAAAGTAGTGAACTGCTTTCAAGGAAGGACTATCCAATGGTATCTGAAGTTGGCACTGGTGTGTAATCAGATTAGTGGTTGCAGCCTTCCTTAGAAGCCAACAAGGAGAAACAATCTGGCTTGGGCTTTACTAAAAATGCTATATTTATAATGCTCTGTCTTAGAAATTCACTCTTTAGAAAAATTATGTTTATTCTACGAAGCATCAAAATTTTAGGAGTAAGGAGGTGTGATCACATGTGAGCAGTTATTCAGTATTTTACCCCAGTGGATATGCAGCCCAAAAGGTTTCTTGAGTAAGTTTCACTATGTTAAGAAATAAAATTTTATCTGTTTCTGACAGGAGGGAATAACAGTCTTACCCTTAAAATAACACAGTCCATTGTATTTATTTTCTTGGATACACTTCATTATCCAACATCAGGCACATTTCTTTGCTCTAGGGGTTTATGATGCAACACATGGCCCTTGATTGCCTTATTGTGCACAGCTGCCAATTATTATTTTGTTCCTGTTTAAGAATTTGCGTTGTCTTTGGTCTAAAGCTGGGCATCAACAGAATTACTGGAGTGAATACACAGTGTATTTTTAAAAGATTCAAAAATATATATGGCCATAATTTTAGTTATTTCCAAAAGAACTTCCACCCCTCCCTGCCTCACACCCATATTAAATTGAGAGAAAAAAAAAAAACACAGTCAAACTCTTAAACTTGAGTTTTTTTCAGTTCCTCAAATGTTTACACCATGAGATTAATACAGTTGTTTACAGGGTAGTCTCCAAAGTTGAGTGCAAAATGCCCGTGGGTTGAACAAGCAGCCCAGTGGAAGTGGAACAAGCACTTCCCAGTGCGGGAAGAAAATGTCAGGACTTCTACTCATCTATTTTTTAATCTAAAAATTAAGAAAGAATTAAGTATTGCTAGTATTTACTGTTGCTATTGGCCCCTTGCTTTCTCTGCCATGGTGCCGTGAGCAGGGTTTCCTGAGGGAATGGCGTGTCCACTTTTATTATAAAGTTTGGGAGCGCCTGGGTGGCTCAGTCAGTTAAGCATCCGACTTTGGCTCAGGTCATGATCTCGCGGTCTGTGGGTTTGAGTCCCACGTCGGGCTCTGTGCTGACAGCTTAGAGCCTCGAGCCTGTTTGGAATTCTGTGTCTCCCTCTCTCTCTCTGACTCTCCCCCATTCACCCGCTGTCTCTCTCTGTCTCAAAAATAAATTAACATTAAAAAAAATTTTTTTTTAAGTTTGAACTGGACAAGTTCTCACAAAATGGACAAGGAGCTTGAAGTGATTTTGAGAAGGAACAGTAAAATGAAGATGGCACTAATAATTCAAGCACTGGCAGGACTGGTGCTGATCAATGCCTAGTGCCTAGCCCCAGTCCTTCATTAGGTTGGTCAGATTGGACAGGAAGGTGACAAAACTAAAAATTACCGAGAAGACTATTCGAAGGGTGGATTTATAGGCATTCATATTAATGATGATCCTACCATGAGCATATATTGTACTTTGAAATATAGAGACCCTTACAAAGGAGCAAAGGACCCTCAGACATTTACAGATCCTTGGTAGCTGACCTCTTGGCTGGACTCAACACTTGCATTCCTTTGCCTTCATCATATCTGTTCATTGTCCCACCTGCTGGCCGGGCACTAATACTGTACTTTATGAAACCTAGGTGCCACTTGACTACAGTCAAGGTCATTTCTATGCAAGGGGACTGGGTGTGGAGTGTCAATGAATCGCTGATGCACCTAGAAACGGAAAAACAACTAGAAATTTCATGATGGGCAATAGCACCATCTTAAATGCAAAGGTCTGGCACCATTAGCTGGTACTGAAATTTTATTAGGGGCATAGAAAGGCACAGAAACAGAAAAGTATGATATATAATAAAATCTATACCTAAAATGAGCCTCAAAATATTTTTCAATCATATAAAAATGTTAGGTGATAAGAAAATATTGTGTCAATTTAATTGGTGCCATGTTTTCTCCTTAATGGGGCATAAAATAATGATGGAACGTAGCTGTAATGAAATCTAGTAGTAATTCTACATGTCTTGCCCTTCATCTCTGAAGCAAGTAGGAGACAAAATTCTACACCAATTTTTCACAGAAATTGGCTTAAAGTCCTTACAGATTTGGTGGAAGAAAATAACCTCAACATCCCATTACTGTTTCTTTCCAATTGAAGTACTAGATTTTATATGTCCTATTAAAATATTCTCTCTCACCAGGTAGCTCTTTAGCTCCCCCCTGCTTCAGAACCCCCAACATGGTCTGTCAAAAAGTCGTGTGGGTATAAGAGGTATAATAAGAAAAGTATGTGTAAGGATAAATGAGAGCTGACAACTGACATGCCACCCACTTCCCACTAAATGATAGTGGTTATTTGCCAAAACCATGGGGATTAAGTCCCTTACATAACCTTTTATATCACCTTTAATAAACATGGCACACAAATCACAAACAGACCTCAAACAAATGCCCTTGAGAGTTGCAAACACTGATTCATCCAAAGTTTAAGAAAGTTTTGGTGATAGCGATGTGTTTTAATGTGTTCACCTCCAGACCAAAATTCCCTTCTTCCTGGATTAAAACTGTTCCACGTTTAAGTGGGTACGGGTAAGTAAGAACATCAGATTGAGTGGAGTGATTAATGGTATAATAAAAAGCTGGGTACCAGTTAGGTTGAGACATTAAAATGTTACTTTTTTTTTCAGTATCCCCAGAGTAAGAAATTCCAGACCAAAGTCAAGGCTGGACAGCTTCATGGATTAGCATCTATTAGATGTTTCATACTTGGAGCTTATACCGTAAAGTAGCATGGTCAACACACCAGCTCTTACACTAGCATAAGGACTACACCTGCATACTCTTGATTTACTTTAATGTTTTCTTTCCTACCCCAAGACTGGAAAAAGCACCAGTTTTGAGATTGTGTCTGATTTTTCATCCCTTGTGTGTTCCTACAGCTTTTTCCTTCTATGAGTCTTTAATAAAATGGCTGAACACATTTACTTTCTTTGTTCAAATTTGTCTCATTTTTACCTTGAACAACTTTCTCCGTAAGCAAGATCTCTTTCTAGCCAATCCCAGAGAGGAGTTCTGTGTGTAATAGATAAACTTGGTCCTCTAAATCTCTTAGGCTTTTATCAATAGTGCACACTTGGCAAATTGTATGTTGATACCTTTGCGTGGCACGCATGTCTTTTCTCCTTGGTTAAAACTGAGAGCAAACTGACAGCAAGAAGCCTGTCACCACATATGACATAACAATCCATGCAGTTGCTAATTTAGTTTTTCTTCTCCCTGTGTCTCCCCCCTCCCCCCAGCCCCTTGCCCAAATAAAGTTTTGCTTTTGAGTACAAACTTGCTCACAGTCATTTGCTCTCCTTGAGTTTTGTAAACACCTGAACTCACAGAAGAATTATGCTGAATTATGCTGAATTATTATGTCTCTAGAAGAGAAGGGAAGGAAAGGGAAGGATGTGCTCAAGAACAGGAAAAATGGGGGCGCCTGGGTGGCTCAGTCAGTTGAGCATCTGACTTCAGCTCAGGTCATGATCTCATGGTTTGTGGGTTCAAGCCCCGTGTCGGGCTCTGTGCTGACAGCTTAGAGCCTGAAGCCTGCTTCAGGTTCTGTGTCTCCCTCTCTCTCTGCCCCTCCCCTGCTCATGCTCTGTCTCTCTGTCTCAAAAATAAATAAACATTAAAAACGTTTAAAAACGAAAAAGAAGAAGGAGGAGGAGGAGGAGAAGGATGAGGAGGAGGATAGAAAGAATGGCAAGAGAAAGCTACTTCCTAGCTTGGGAAAGTAGAGAGGAATACAGGTATTTCCGCTAGTGGGGAAATTTGATCCTGAGAACTTTGGAGGAAAGGGCAGAACCTCCGAGGGAAACACAAGGGTATATCTAGGGAAGCTGGAACAATTTTGGCAAACACTGCACTCACATGCAATCCATCAGCAAACTGGACTTCAGGCTTGGAAACTTGAGTATATCCATGATGACGATGGACTGAGGACGAGACACTCTTCCTTATCTGGTAAGTATCACTGGAAGCTACAAGTTTTCGTGAGACAATTAGGGAAGGGGATGGAGCCTCAACAATGACAAGACAGCCTCCCACCAGCTTGACCAAATGGGAACTTCATATTAGTTAATTTACAAAACAAAACAAAAAAAACCCAAAAAACTAAAGAAACACACTCTTTTGTAGTCACATTTGAGTTGGTACAATAATACTGGACCTGCTAAATAGGAATTTTTGTAGTTAGATAAATTCCTACTAGTGGGCTCTGAAATCATAGAAATATTACTCATGTAGCACACTTACTGAGAAAGTATTTATTTATTTTTTTAGAATGTGTTTGTTTTTAAAAGCCTCAGAACTAATTTCCTAGTCTCTTATCCAAGTAGAAAATTGCATGACATATCTGATAATCAGCCTGATGGATAGTCCCTGAAGAAGAATTTTTGTCATTCACTTGGGTGGTGAAATTATGTGTGCATTGTTAAGTTGGCAGTTGTGATTTTGGAAAGTAGCATCTGGCAAAAGATATAACACCAAAATATACTATGACTGTGATAAGCTGGAAAAGTGGTGTGAAGTACTCATAATTAACTAGATGTGAAAGAGAATCAGCATAGAAGAGAGAGAGAGAGAGATTGAAAGCAAGACTCTTTAAGAGTATAGACTGTGTGCATAAATAATGGGCAGCATTTAATTACAGGGTAGTCAGGGTAGAAAACGATCTGTCACAATAACAGGTTCTCAGAGAGTAACTGCTCTTAGCAGAGCAGGTATAATACTGTGAACAGTTTATCAGAGGATGACCTCTTCATGCCTTCACGTATTTATTCCCTCAAAGAGAACCCGGACAGCTCTTGGAGTCACACTGCCAAGGTTTGAATCCTGGCTCAGATATATATTTTTTAAATGTTTATTTAGAGAGAGAGAGGGGGAGAGAGAGAGAGAGAGAGCATGCACACATTGGGGAGGGACAGAGAGAGAGGGGGAGGAGACAATCCCAAGCAGGCTTCATGTTGTCAGCACAGAGCTGAACAAAGGGCTCAATCTCATGAACTGTGAGATACGACCTGAGCCGAAATCAAGGGTCGGATGCTTAACCAACTGAGCCACCCAGGCACCCCTTGGTTCAGATATGTATTACCTGTGTGACCTTTGGCTGATTTCTTAACCTCTCTGTCCCTTGATTTCCTTATTTGTGACATGGGGATGAAAATAACACTAATGCCACTGGATTGTTAAAAGATTTAATAGAGTTGATATTTATAAAGCACACAGAACAGTTTCCAGTCAAGTGAGCGCTATATAAGTATGTGTTAAATTAAACACATTCACTCAACATTAATTTATTACTACTAGATTTAAACCACTTCTTTGGGCACCATAAGGATGCCAAAACATATAAGACATGGTCCTTGTCTTCAAGGAGTTTACGACTTCACAGAGGAAACTCTGGAACTATATACAAGTCTGAAATTACTACTTTAAAAGTGTTTGGAAAGTAGGTCAGCAGAGACAAAAAGATGATTGAAGGATAGGGTTGTGCCATAGATCTTCCACGGTGACGATGTAAAAGGATTTCTGGTTTAGTCTGGAATGTAGGAAAATAGACACTTTTCTTCATGACTAGCTGTACTCTGTTGGAATAGAAGTTGGAAATAAAAGTAGACCAGCGTTATTTCATGAGGATTTTAAGTTGGTGGAAGAAGAGCTTCCTGGCAGAGATAACTGTCACATGTAAGGATATGTGACATCCATGGGAGGTCTTGAGTATAAAGAGGCTGCCTCTCAGAGTCTTGCTCAATCAGTAGTATAGCAATAGAAAATGCATGATATATCCATTTTCATATAATATGGGTGAATTTAACATTATTAGCTCATTTATGGGTCTCAAATAATCTTATCAAGTATAAAAATTGGGGCGGAATACAAGTTTCGGTATTTTCACTTCAGATGCATTTTCCTGAATATCAGATAGTATTTTAATGTCATTTTTATACAGATTTTTGTGCTGTGAACTTTTAAGTAGTGTATGCTTGGGAAACATCACCTCCATTTTCTCTGCAGATGGGCCCAGTGTGAACTGAAGTAAACCCTAACTAATCACTACTGGAGAATTCTAGCTGCCTCCAATCTAGATGAAATAATCTCTCTGCCACTTTTCACAAAGGGAAAGACAGATTTACCTACTGCTTCTTTATAATACACTTTTAATTTTTTTCAAAGCAACAGCAGAAAGTTGGTAGGGTAGACCTTTATGCTGGGTTCCTACTGTTAGAGTTTATGCAGAGCAGCAAGAAGGGAAGAAGTCTGAGAGAGAAGCAAAGAAAGGAGAATTTCGACCAGAACACAACAGAAAAACCACTACCACGACAAATGATTTCCGCGGGAATAAAGAAAAATAAATAAGCCAACCAAAATCTAACAATAGCCAAACAAATTACAACAGGGAAGTTTTAAAAACACACAACAAGATAAATAAGAAAAAATTGTAAAGGACAAAAATATTTGTAAAATGTGTTTTTAATGAAAATGAGAATTGCAGAAATAGCTCCCTTTTCTGAAATATCAATAATCATTGAGAGATGACAGCAGGGAAGAGTGAAAATGCAGGAATGTCTGGATCCTGCTTGGCACTGGGCTCCATTCTCGAAGGCAGAAATAGCATGCCAATATGCTTTTTCATGAGAAATCTGAACACAGTGGATTCCTTCTCCCAGGGAAGCCTGGTGGTCGAACTTCAGCTGCCTTATAGCAAATTAGTCTGCTTGCACGCCCTTTTGAGACACTGGCATTTTATTACTGGGGCCACCCAGAACTAGGTAAATCCTTAATTTTGGTCTCCCCACTGCCTTTGTACTAGCAAAGCAGGGTCTAGCTAACACTGGTAAGGTGGGATTTTTATCACCACTGCAGAACATGGGCATCCCAGCCTCCCCAGCCCCATCCAACTGTGCGCCTCAATGTCAAACAGAAAGCCCCTGCAATTCACATCCTTAAATCTCCAGAAAACCCAGAACAGTATGGGTTGAATTTTATAAAGAGTTCTTACTCTACTTGTAAAAATTGGAATTACTTGGCTGTCGAGAAGGTAGGATTTGGAAGTTGGTGCTAATGTCAACTGACCTGGCATGCTGAATTACTGGAAGCTAAGTTGGGAGTGGAAAGTTGTGATGAACTGGGGCTTGGATAAACTACCTCTGGGTGATTTCTTGTATCTCACTTTATAATGCCCAGCGTGTATCTCCACATCTTTGGAGACCCTTATGGACTGAATGTGTCCCTCCCAGGTGCATATATTGAAGTACTAACCCCTAAAGTGACTGTATTTGGACATATGGCTTTTAGGAGATAATTAAGGTTAAATGACATCATTAGAGTGGGTCCTAATCAGAGAGGGTTGAAGAGGATTAAGAAGAGAGCGATCTCTGCACCATACGAAGATCCAGAGAGAAGGGGGCTGCCTGTAAGCCAGGAAGAGAGCTCTTATCAGAACCTGACCATGGACACCCTAATCTTAATTTCCAGCCTCCAGAACTGTGAGAAAATTAATTTCTGTTGTTTAAATTACCCAGCCTATCGTGTTTTTAAATGGTAACCTGGGTAGACTAGACAGAACCAGACCTACCCAAGGTCCTAATTCTAGCCCTGAAACATGCTAGCTGTGTGACGCTAGGCAAGTCACCTCCCTTCTCTGATTCTCAGATTTTTCATCTGCAAAGTAAAAATAATTGTAATCTTTTATAGGAATGCTGTCAAGATTAAATAAACTGATGAACTGACAGTGACTGTTACATAGCAAGTGATCAACAGTCAACAATTAGTGTAACTTATCGCCTGAAAATGTTACAAAAGACTTTTCCCCCTCCAAAGAAATATGAAACCATAAATTAGGTTTTTTTTTATTTTAATAGAATCCTGCTTTGGTAAATACAATTAGATCCTTTAAATTTAATAGAA
Organism: Herpailurus yagouaroundi; assembly: GCF_014898765.1. NCBI lineage: Eukaryota > Metazoa > Chordata > Mammalia > Carnivora > Felidae > Herpailurus > Herpailurus yagouaroundi. The sequence continues at coordinate 45,072,148 of NW_024412394.1, read as the reverse complement.
TCCTGTTTTGGCAAATACCAAAAGTCCAGAAAAAAGAAAAATCCCTGATGTGTGTTAAAGGGACTTTTTACTGCCTTGCTGACCCAGAATAGACTGCTATGTATATAGATTGACATATATGAACCTCATGGCAACCACAAACTAAAAACCTACAATAGACACACGCACACAAACACACACACACACACACACACACACACACACACACACACAAATAATAAAGGAACCCAAATATAACAAAAACCAAAAACTATTGGATAAGCATTTAATGAGCCCTTCAAGATACTTTGGGCAATACAAGAGGATTATGGTAAACTTGTAGCCTCTGATTTATACCCATGAAACTTTGAAAGTTGTACTTAGCAATAAAAATTTAAATGCCAACAGAAAAGGTAATGAATGACACCAATGGATGAAAGAGCCCAGAGAAGGGATAGCTCACAGAAACCTGGGGGTTCTGGACAATGCCTCTAGACAAAGATAAGGCAGGATCTAGAAGGACTAGCACAAGAGACAGAGGAAGCCCTGGACTGCAAGCACCAGCCTCCTTGGGTCTGGTGTGGGATGCCTAGCATGGGCATGATGTTTGAAAAATACATATTTGGTGCTTGGTTCAAGATGAGCTGGAGAAGATAAATTGTTGGAAGAGAAGATATGTGCTATTGACTAGTGACTGTGCTAGCGCATCCTCCCTGTCTGCACATGGGGTAAGTCATTGACGTTCAGATGCCCATGGGAGGGATAGGAGGCAGAATGTCATTCAAGCATGCAGGAGCAAAGGTTGGCAGTGTGTGCAGGTATGGTTGTGTGCAGAATGCACAGGGCTTGGTGCTTGATTTGACCTCAGAGATGACTAACTCATCCAGCCTGAGATACTAGGAAAAGTGGTATCACTGACCCCAGAAAAAAAAATATAGAAAGAAATGAAAAAAGAACTGGTTTGAGGAGGGAGGTTGATAAATTAAGCTTTAGTCTCATGGGATCTGTACTTCTGGAAAGAACCAAGAAATTTTTTGAGCTAATAAGTAATTGATGTATTGATTTCAAAAAGCAATTCATCACATTCCCTTTCAATCTTTCTGTGTCTTGACTTTTTCCCCCTTATTTTTTTCCTTAATTTTTCATGACCTCGATTTCATGATTTATAAAGCTACAAAAACAAGTGGGCCTATTTTTATTTCTTTCTTAACACACTCCTCTCCCCATGTTTAAGTTATTAGAAGCAGCAGAAGCCATGTGGTTTTCTAAGACACAAAACCATTCCTCAGGAAGAATGTTAAAACTTTATTTTTAAATAAATATGGATAGTTTTCTGTCCAACCACTATTCTCTAAAATTTCCCTTTTGAAAATAGACTTAAGAGTTGTTGTTATTTTGTTTTGTTTTTTAAGAACGTAAATATCATGTTTGTCAAGAATGTTATTCTCCAGGGGCTCCTGGGAGGCTCGGTTGACCATCCGACTTTGGCTCAGGTCATGACCTCATGGTTTGTGAGTTCAAGCTGGCATCGGGCTCTGTGCTGACAGTTCAGAGCCAAGAGCCTGCTTCAGATTCTGTGTCTCCCTCCCTTTCTTCCCCTTCCCCACTCGTGTTCTGTCTATCTCTCTCTCAAAAATAAACATTAAAAATAAAGAAACAGACTTCTCTACTTAACAAATATTTATCATTACTGATTTGTATGTCTTTTTTTTCTTATATGTAGTATTGCCCCTTATATTAAAATCATTGCTAATCTGTACATGATGCCATGCTTGGTTCTGTGACGTTAACTTAGACACTCAGACTATGGTCAGAAGTACTGAATTATTTTAGAAATTACTAATTATATATAGGTTAAAGGGTAATATGGGGAGGAACCAAATGCATCGATTTGGAATTTGGCATTAGAAGATAGTGGGGAACTAAGAAGCAAACTTGTTTGTGAGGAAAGAATTCTGGTGACTTAAATGTGGCACAGTATGCCCATGTTCATTCTGCTCAGAGAAAATCAGCCTGATTAGTTTCCCATTCTGTGATTTAAAAATAGTGGCCACATTTGTGTCCAAGGAGAGAAGGAACAGTCTCCTCACACGGTCATTCTATTTTCGTATTTCAGGTTACTTCTGTTCTTTCTGAGTATGTGTCATTCATTTATGATCTTTCTATGTTGATGGATTTCTCCCAGTTGTCCTTTTACCGTTTGTGTATTTTATTCCCTCTCCCCAGGCGTGTGCACAATGCTCCTCCTCCATGCCATCTGACCCCACTGATTTATCAAGTGTTCACTACCCTCGTCAGCAACCCCTCTCTTCACAGAATGAGTCAGCTCTCCAACTCTAGGTTACTGTCTGACTTGATCTGGTCAGTTCTGAAGATATTAGGTAATATTAGACCCATCTTTGGCCCCATGGAATTACATTTAATATCTCTCCCCTGTTCTCTGCCATGCCAAAAAATCAATGTATAATAAAGATGAATAAATCATTTTTCTAACTGTAATAAGATCATTATATTTTAATTATTGAGCCAGAAGAATCTTTCCTCAGAGCAGATGTTGAACCCAGGTCATTTGGGAGAACACCAGGCAAACTCCCCAATATAGGATGACTGAGAAACAGTCTATAAGAAAAAAATCCTTCTACAGGATTTTAAGTAGAGATCTTGTAGTTAAAATATAATGATACTATTTCTTGTGTTTTTCTTTATATATTCATTAGTATTTAGGGATGCTTTACAATTTTCAGACTGAAGGAATTAATGAGAATTATCTGGATTATTTCTGACCTAAGTTCTTTTTTTCTTATTACTATCCTCAGTAATTGTTACAGTCTGATTCTTAGATGTATGCAATTAAACATGGGCTTATTAAGAAACAATGATCACAGAATAAAGGAAACCTTTTTGCCTAATGGTATCAACAGGCTAAATCTTTATAAATTCTTAAGGCTATGCACACCAGAGTTATTTTTATTATCATACTTTGATTAATAAAACAAAGTGCTAATAATACACATTAACCTAATTCATTCAAAGTCTAGAGCCAGAAAAATTAATTTTTAAAGTGATACCATGTTTAGATATTTAGATTTTTCTTATATATAATTTAGCAAGTAACTTTACTTTGATGCTACTGTGGTAGTCTTATAGTTGTCTCAAATATAGTTGATAAACATTTTAGTGATGTTCAAAACATAATCGTAACGTGTTTATTATACTTGAAATATGTCCAAATGAAACTCAGAAACCAGTCCTATTCCTCCTTGACTATTTGTACAAAGGCTCTGGAATAAGTTTCAGAATGTTTTAAGAAAATTGAAACATTTCACACATACAGTTCTGATTCAGGATACTTTTATATGGGAAACACATGTACATGACTTGTATATATTAAATAGGCATTAGAAAAGAAACTTTCTGATTAACGTCCCCAGGGACGAAAATAAGCAAAATATTTCTCTTTCTATGAGCACATTCTTTGGTGTCTCCTTCAATTTTCCACCCCCAAGTAATTACCAAGTAATTCTAAATGGATGCCTGTGTACATGCATGCATATGTGTGTACGCGCGTGTGTGTGTGTGCACGCACACACACACGCGCGTGCACACACACACACACCCTTCACTGCTGTGTTGAAAGAGGAATGAAAGAATGGGGTCATGTTTGAGCAGGACAGAAAAGGGTGAGATACACGGTCAAGAAAGGGCTAAAAGTTATCTGATAGAAACAGCATTTAAGAAAAAAAATAGAAACATTGTGAAAAGGCATGCAGGGGGAGAAATTGAGGATATGGAAAAAAAGTTTAAAAAGAATCAAGAAAAAATCAGAATGTGATAAGGGAATGCTGAGGAAAGAGAAGGATAGGGACACAAATGGATTATAGAAGATGAAAGAGAGAGAAAGAGAGAGAGAGAGAGGGAATAGTGGCCAAATGCAGGGGGAATCATTAAAAGGCTGAATATTCCAAGCATATTTGGAGATAGAGAATAATGTTGAAGAAAAAAGATATCTGAGGGAAAAGGGGGGCTTAGAAATACAAAAATTCAGAAATACAAATTTATTGAAAGATTAAACACACTACATCTTGAAAGAAGAGTAAAAGAGACTTTCTGGTATTGTTTATAAAAATTAAAAATAGAAATTAGCAAAGCACTAGGCCTTTGAGTTGGAGCTCTGACATGAATAAATTCTGTGGCTCCTGGCAGGACACCGGTTGGTGGCTTGGTTTCTTCATTCATAAAGTGGAAGAGGATATTGGCCTTTTAAGGTCCTTTCAACACCAAAATTCAAAGAAATAGAACAAAACAATTAACTAGAAAAAATATTTAAAAATAAAATTCGTGTTTGGAACGTGTTTTTTTCTTGTCGAAATTTAGAGGATGTTTGAAAAGCATCTCAGGAAGATGGTCACAGATGCCATTTGCACACTACATGGCTAGTGTGGTTATACATGTGGACACACCAAATGTCTCACACATATGATTTAATTTTTCTGGCCCTGTTCTCTCATTTCACTATATATATTCCAATCTCCAGAGAGTTGCTTTCTCTCTTTGGCTGTACGCAGAGGATCAAGATATGGGTCATTTGCAAGTTCAGAGTTGGAGGTAGACAGTGTAACATATGGAAGTGCATGGTTTCTTAACTGGAGATGAAACAGTCACAAATTGGGGGTAGGTAAAGAATTGATAAGGAGCCAGGAAGAACAAGGGAGCGAGCCAAGTTGAAGGAGTCGTGGCTGCTCCTGGATGTACATTTGTAAGTCTTCCAAGGAGAAGAAGACTTGACTAGCTCCCAAAATAATGGACCTCTTTTTCACTTGAAAAATATTAGCTTCCACTTTTTCCTTTATCATTATCAATGCCTATATAATCAATTGCCCTTGAGATATGTTTTAAGCTGAATTTGGCAGTAAAAGTCAGCAGACTTACGTAAACCACTGTATCCCTGGTTAGTAACAACAGAAAGAGACAAAGCTCACTTTGGATTTTTTTTAGAAGTGAAAGTTCAATGTCTTATTATGGGGGGGGGGCAGGCATTTCAGTTTCAAGCTCTAAGAGGGAATCTGAGAAAACAAAATTTTAAGAAACACATATGAGAGAGTCTCTCTGAAAACCTTTACAGGGTTCCATGGGAACTGGAAAAGGAAGCTTTGCATCATCTTGCTGGGCTAAACTTTCCTCTTGTTTCATTTACATTTTCTTTTTAAGACACATACATTATTGTGGTTCATGAAAGGAAACTCTGACTCCTCTGTGTTTTAAGTCCTCCTTCAGCATCCTGATCCTGTGAGAGAGAGCACGGATGGCATCAAATCTTGTAGGTCTCTTTGGCAGCCTCTCAGGTTGGCAGTGCCTTTATGCCTTCAGGAGAGTACATCGTGTGGGCTTTCTTAGTCTTTTCCCCAAGTTTCTGACATACCAGCACAACCGTGAGAACCTCATTGGTTTTATTTCATAGCCTGGTTTGGGACCTGAAAAATGGAGGCTTTGCACAATAGGCACCAAACAATGCCAGCATCCAGCTAGATCAGAGTAGGTTTGTCAGAGTTCGTACTCACTTCATCCAGTATGGACAGAAGCTTTTCTAGGAAATAAGAAACTAAGCCCAAACACGTGATTCAAGCTGAGAAAAATGTATGTTGTGTGGACACCGTATTGGGCCCCTCAAGGGCTGCTTTTAAGACCTGAGCATATGTGATGTTTTAGGTCAATGATGTGTCTCCACTCATCAACACCAGAGGTATGCATCGAGGCATTCAATCATTTTGAGCAAGATTTGACCTATATAAAAAATGCATCCAAGTTAGCATTTTAAAACATGTGCAGCCACTCTGGGAAACAGTATGGCGTTTCCTCAAAAAACTAAAAATAGAACTACCCTGTGACCCAGCAATTGCACCACTAGGTATTTATCCAAAGGATACAGGAGTGCTGATTTGAAGGGGCACATGCACCCAATGTTTATAGCAGTGCTATCAACAATAGCCAAAGTATGGGAAAAGTCCAAATGTCTATCAACTGATGAATGGATAAAGAAGATGTGGGAGATACATATATATATATGTGTGTATATATATATATGCATATATATGCATATAAATACACACACACACCATTCCAAGTGAATGTTAGAAATGGGGTGGGGGAGGGACAGGAGGAGGTAGCAGAGAATTATGGTGGTTTTTGAAGAAACTTATTTTTTAGCTTAAAAAACAGCTTTTTATAAAGAATCCCAAGAGGTCTTTAATCATTATTTTTCTTTCACTTTATTTCAATTCGTATATTCAGCAGCTACCTGATTTGGCCATGTCTTATACTCTGCCTCCTGGAGTCCTTGACCCCATAGAAGACAGGGGTGCTGACCTTGGGGAGCTTGAAATCTTCTAAGAAAATAGCTAATTAAGGACCAAGATGCTTGCAGTATGACTTCAGGATAATTTATTAATCTGTAAACATGAGAATCAGATTAGGGCTTACTTTGTAGAGCAGTGGCATGAGGGTTATAATGAAATCGTGCATGATGTGAAGAACTTAGCACCATGCCAGGAACATTATAAATACTTTAAAAATATTACATGTGGCATTGTTAGTATTGTAATTATTATGCTATAGGGCAGGTTTCTTTCTTGGCTTCAGCAGCCTGAGACTAAAATAGTCATAATGACAAAAATGAGGAAAATACTTCTCTAGCTTGATCTGAAGAATTCTGGAAACTCCCTAGACCCAGTAAGTTCCCACTTTCTCATCAAGCTTCCTAGGGCCTCCAGCATATCTAGCCACTCTTTCCACAAAGATTTTTCAGTTTGTCTCCCAAGGAGGTGAGTCAGTCTACTTCGAGCAGGAGCACCTAGCCAATTGGTGTCCCCCAACCTGAAAAGCTCTGTTTCTTTGAAAGTGTATAGGTGGAAGAGACCACCTCATTCACTTTTAGCTGTGTTTCATTATTTTAGTAATAATATTAAATGAATTTCTTGTTTAATTGATGCAGAATTCCTGGGGGAAATACTCACTTAAATGAGCTTTGAATTTTATCTGACTATTCCTGGCGTAAAAGTCCTTAAAAGAAAGGAAGGCAAGGGGATTCATGAAGATCCAAAACGCAGAGGGTGACATCAGGGCACCGTGAAGCCTCACCTGGAGGTGCCTTCGTGCGTAATGCCAAGTATCCCAGGTAGATCCTTCTCAGGGAAACTTGGGACTCATTGGAAGAGAGTTATTGATACAGGGGCGAGACAGAGAATTTGTCCGGGACTTGAAGATAAGAGCTAGGATATTAATTTGCTATGGTGGGCAATGGGGAAACAGTTACAACCAGAAGGTTCATGAAATCTACTCACTGCCATTCTTTCTACTGTCAATTCACATGGTGGGCAGAAGGAGGTTGTTTTTAAACATTTTCTAGAAATGCAAATGCAAAAAAATGAAATACAATCGCCTGCATGTTAAATTTGCCAACTTTGGAAAGTTATAATATTCAATGCTGGCAAAGATAAGTTTCTACGTTACAGTTACAAAATAAATTAGGGCAACACTTTTGGAAAGCAATTTATTAATACACAGAGCCATTAAAATCTTGTGCTCTTTGGCCCAGTAATCCCGCTTCCAGCAATCTAATCCAAAATGTAAAATAAGCCATACAGCCAAAGATGCATCACAGCACTGTTTATAATAGTAAAAGGTTATGCAATCTTTAATATGTTAAATATGTAGACATAGAAAAACACTTAATATATAACATGAAGTGAAAAAACAGGGTCTAAACCTGTCACAACCATTTGAAAGCATCTTTAAGAAATAGAGAGGAGAGGCCAGAAAAAAATGTAAATATTGTAATCATTGCAGTTAGGGAGGATGATTTGATTTTCTTTACGTTCTCTTTTCTGTAGGCTTTAGATTTTAAGATTACATTACTTCCTGATTAAAAATGAAAGTATCCAATCAGTTTGCTTTATAATTAGCTTATATCATAACTCATTTACTAACTATAAATTCAATTTACATTCTAAAAGTATCCTAAACCAGTGCCGTGCTTTTCATGGTTTCCTGGAAATGGAAATAAAATTAGAGAAATGTGAAAACATTGGTAACTTAGTTATGGAGACAAATTAGTGGGCAGGAATTAGCTCTATTTTAGTTCTATGTGGATTTAAACTTTCTCATAAAATACCTCAATATTAATAGTTGAAATGAAGGCACTAATTGAGTACTTTCGCTGGTGGGGTGGGGAGGGCATTCAGCTATATTCATAGAGTTAACATTCTTTCCTGGATCTGGAGCTTATTATATTCCTGGTGCTTGGGTTCTTTTTCTTTTCTTCTTTTCTAATTATTTTTACTAGCATTTTATTAGGAAAATTTTAAAACATACAGAAAGGTTGAAGAATTGTACAAATCCCATACACCCACCACAGATATCTCAACTTAATTTCTTAGTTGTGGTTTCTCACTGTTACTCCAACTGACACTTTATAAGAAGAAAATTATATATATATATATATATATATATATATATATATATATATATATATACTCTTTTTTTTCATCTGAAACATAGTTCATTTTTCCCATCAATGTGGTGGGAATTGAATGCAGTCACTTGCAGCTTCACTATGAGGACTAAAGTTGTTCAGATATTTGTCAAGTGGGAGAAGGAGATATAGATTTGTCTGCGCCACCATACTGAAAGTGAATTTTCCTTTGGACACTTTCCCAACAAGATAGGTTTCTTCTCTTCCTTACCTGAAGATGCTCACCTCTGTTTATGGAATCTAGGACTGTCTTCAGCATAGTATTTGCATTATGGGATTCAGTGGTTAACATTTTATTAGAGAGCTATTTGATCTTTAATATATGATTTCTGAGCAATTAAATACTACATTTAAATTTTTTTCTCATGGAGGACACATCTCTTCAATTACAACATAAACAAGGCAACAGTAGATAAGTTAGCAATATTGGATTTTTGTCAGTGTTTTCAAGAATGCATTTTGCTCTTTAAGAAATTTTTTAAATGATATATGCCAAAAATCTTGAACAGCTGGTTAGACGGGCTTTCATACTGGAAAGAGTACAAAGTTCGGCATCCAGCAGAACTGAGTTTGAGGCCCATTCTGACACCTCTTAACTGTGTGATTCTGGAGAAGTTACCTCAGTTCTCTAGACCTCAAATTTTTTTAAATTAAGTTTATTTATTTTGAGAGAAAGAGTGGGGGAAGGGCAGAGAGAAAGGGGGAAGGAGAATCCCAAGCAGGCTCCGCACTGTCAGGGCAGAGCCTGACGTGGAGCTCGAACTCATGAACCAGGAGATCGTGACCTGAGATAAAGTTGGACGCTTAACCAACTGAGCCACTCAGGCACCCCCAGACCTCCTTCAGATTGAGTTATAAGACCTATACTTGCAATCTTGTTATGCAAAGTAAATGCTTAGCACAATGTCTTGCACATAATCAATGTTCTAAAAAGACCATTTTCAATTTTATTACTATCATCACCATCATCATCATCACCATCATCATCATCATACAATCAACTTGCCCTATCTAAAGCTCTCTCCTCATCTATATAAGGGAAGCAGTCACATTTCATTAACAAGAGTTGTGAGAATGAAATGAGGTATTATGCGTAAACATTCTTTGTAGAGGTGTGAAGATCCACATCAAATTGAGATAATTATTTCTATTACTATAATGGTATAATTACCAAACTTATCAATAAGAAGTGATTCTATTGAGCTCTCTGATATCATTTCTAAATCCAAATTTACTTTGCAGTCATGATCTTATGTGACCCTCTGCTATTGAACCCTCTTAGCTCAAAACACTTTCCTTTTGCTTCTGGTTCCTGTACTCTTCTTATATTCCTCTTGCCTTCCAGGATGCTCATTCTCAGCCTGTCTGTGACTTCCCTTCCACTGGATCTCCTCAATCCATTCAGGTTCCTTGGGATGTTGACTTCTCATCTACTTCAACTTGCTCTGCTTAGATGAGCACCGCCCCCCCCCCCACACATACATTTGGCTTCTACAGTCTCCCTGATGCTAACAACTACTGTGTCTTACCTTCAGCCCAGACCTCTCCTGAGCTTCAAAGCCAAACATCCAACCACACACTGGCTCTCTCCACCTGGGCATCCCACAGACATGTCAAGCCCAGTGTGTTCATGTGTGCACCATCATCTTCCACCATAGTCCCATCCTATTTGGGCTTTAAAAAAGGCAAACCTCATAAATTTGTCCAAGCCAGACACTTCAGAATTGTTCCTGAATTCTCCCTTTTTTCCTCTCCTTTTTTCCTCTCCTACTCCAATGACATATTGAAACTTGTCAGTTCTTCCCCTGAAATTGCTCTCAAAATCCACACACACACACACACACACACACACACATATACACACATACACACACACACACACCCCACACCACACACACACAAATAACACTTAGAGATATAGGGAGTTCTGTACTATCAAAAGAAGCTTGTTTCTCCTTTAAGTAGAAATGTTGGTGGTACTAAAAGTACAGAAGCACTCCTTACAAAAGATTCTCTTCCATTAGAAGAGGAAAGGAGCAGTATTAGTCAAAGACTACAGAATTTCATACAAGAAAAATAAGTCCTTGAGATCTACTGTACAGCATAGAGTCTATAGTTAACAATATTAGATTTTTTACTTAGAGGTTTTCTGAGAGAGTAGACCTTATGTTAAATGTTCATATCACAAATAATAATAATAAAGAAATAGGGCAGGAGTAAATTTTTGGAGGTGATCAATATGTTTATGACACAGGCTCCATGGGTATATACTTTTCTCCAAACACATCAGTTTGTATGTACAACTTTCTCTGCGTGAATCATACCTCAATAAAGTGGTATAGAAAGAAAAAAGAAAAGATCCCGATGGGTTGGCCAGTTCTAAATAATTTTAAAAATACAGTTATCAAATACTGTCATTCTCATCTCCAGGGATAAGAAAAGCTACATCGTGCAACTGGCTATAATGTGTGAATTGAATGTGGTAGTGCCATATAAATAAAATGGCAGAGATCTAATCTGGAAAAAATAGGTGTGAATCAAAGGGGCTACAGAATCCAAATGGGAAATGCAGCAAATGCTTTTTTACTGTCACTTTAGAACGGCAGTGGATTAACACACACTTCTCTTATTCCACTTGGCCATCACCCACTAAATGAGAATAACACACTTTACATCAGAAGGGAAGTGCCAAAATATTGAGAACTCCTTTTATTACATCAACCCTAAGCTCATGGTCTCCATTATTCAGCCTTTTATTGTTCCTTGCAAAGAGATTTTATCCAGAGTACACTGCCTATAAATGCAAAGGGCATGTGGCCTTTAGCTTGGAAAAGTTCTGCTTAAAGTGTCCTAATTGACTTGGATGCTTGAGACTGTCCACATTAGTCACTAATTAACTTGAAGAAGAAGAAGAAGAAGAAGAAGAAGAAGAAGAAGGGGAGGAGGAGGAGAAGGAAGAACTACCTTTGGCTTAAAAAAAGAAAAAACCCAAGTCTACACTTTACGTTCAGTGTAAAATCAAGAACGCACTTTTAACCTTTCACCTTCTGACTCTGCTGCGTAAGGGCCAGGTCAGTCTCCAGACAGGAACTCTTCCAAGTGACTGGTATTTTTTATTGGTTTTCAGTATACGACGTTGAACACTTTATTGTACAAAAGTAATTATATTTATTTAAGACTGTTACCAGAGGAGGGAAAATAAATATCCAGTGGGCCTTTATAAAGTTTTAATATAACTTTCTGTAAAATATTAAAAAGCATACTTATCTCCACTTTTCATACTCTTTCCCACTTACCAGTCACATAAGAAATATTTGTGCTTTCTATTTATGTGCACTAAAAATCCTTATGGCACTGAAACAACAACAACAACCCAATAGTTTTGCTTTAAATGACACTATTTTCAAAGACTTAAAAAAAAAAAAAACTCTATTTCTTTAATCACCAATCACTCTTCCTGGCTCTCCTCTGAATATATCAGGCCTGGATTGACCTAAATCAGACTTTTTGATTTAGCTGCCTTAGTGAAAAACAAAAAAAATGCTTAATAAAAAAAAATGTATTCTCTTTTCTTAGAGTCTATGTGTATTGATCACCATACATAGTAATTGCTTTGAGCCTCATTTTTCTCACATTATTCCTATAAAACAGGAATAATAAGAGTGTCTATTTCAGCAAATGGTGGAGAAGATTGAATGAGCTAAGGTATAAAGACTTAGAACCCTGCCTGGCTCATGGTAAGCACTCTGTATATAGGCTGTCATTATTATTTTCCCAAATTGTTATTTTCCCAAAAGGAACCAGTTTTCTTGAATTTTGCTGCATAGTAATCTTAAGCTTATAGGTCCCTGTAGTACCACATTGCTTGGTGGCTTCGTTAATGACTGTTCCCTTGGCCTAGAGTAACTTTCTTTACTCTGTGCCTCTATCTAAAACTTATTCATCTTGAAAAACTCTGTTCAGCTTAAACATCACCTCTTCTAGGAAGGCTTCCTTGATACCCTTCTCCCATCCCACGTGGAGATTTTGGATCTCTTCCCATTGGGCTAGCTCTTTACTTTGAGTCTGCTTCTACTGTTGTTCTTATGATACTGAATTATCATTTATTTGTTCACATTTCTGTCTGCCTTCATGAAGTTAGGGACTAAATCTTATTTACTTTTGCATCCCTTTTGCCTAGCACCAAGACTTCCTGATTCCTAGCAGGTTTTCAGTTCATGCTTGTGGAATTGCTCAAGTCACATAATGTTTGTATGGAGGAAACAGAAGCAAATTAGATGCTATATATTTTACAAAGAGTTAGGATTTCAGAATGCCTAAAATTACTAATCAAGACAAAGAAAATAAGAGCTCTCAAAACTCTTACTCATCTTGAAAGTCAACTCACTTATTCAACAATGTTGTTGACCCCCTTCTCTGTGCCTAGTCCTCCTTTAGATCCTTGGAATACAGAAGTGGAAAAAACAGACAGCCAATCCCTACATTCATGGAGCTTATGTTATAGAAGGAGGGAACCAGACAATAAACAATAAGCGTAAATAAAAAGAAAATTATATAATGAATTAGAAGATGATAAATGCTATGGAAGAAAAGAGAAGATGTAGAAAATGGGAGAAGACTAGGGATGTGCATGTTGGGAAAGTGGGCTCTGAGGCAAGAAGAAGAGCAGTTTGTTAAATTAAGTAAGGTGGTCAACATTGGCCTCATTGGGAGATAAAATTCAAACAAACATTTGAAAAAAGTGATGGAGTGAACCAAGTACATATCTGTGGGAAGAGAGTTCCAGGCAGGAAAACAGCCGGTGCAAAGGCCCGGCTGATAACAGTGTGCTTCGTAAGTTCAAGGAGGCCTATATGGTTGGATTGGAGGGGGCAGGTGGGGAGAACAGGAGACAAGATCAGAGAGGCGACAGGGACCAGAGCAGAAGGCCAATGTCTTCCAACTTTCACAAAAATTGTTTATGAAGGCTCAGAATGTTGTTGTGAAAAATTAAATACCCTATGCAAACACTGCAATGTATTAGAAAAGCCACCTAGAGCAGTCAAGATTCCCAGAACATTCTGGAGAAAGAGAAACTCAGGCAGAGAGTCGAAAGGAAACAAGGCAGTGAAAAGAGAAATTTAATACACTGCTTCTGTTATCTTTGTATCAGACCTGCAGGAAATCTTTGTTCATAGGGAACCTTGTGTATTTGCCTGCTAATACAATTTCTATCCTGGAGGCCTAATGGCTTGAAAAACAGAGAAAAAGCTAAACATAGATTAAAGGCGCTCCTAGACATACTTCAAAATTAGCCAGGCCAGGGAAGATGTCTTTGAGCCTAGAGATACTTCTGATTTCCATCCCGTTCTTAACAGTAATGCACACAATGTCAGCATTTGGATAAGAGTACTGGGAAAATGATTCCTCTTTAGTTTTGAGATTTATTTATGTTGTGGGGGCTTGGGACACTTTAATAATACATTACAATGAATTACTTCATTCATTCATTCCACGATATTTATTAAGTGCCTACTACGTGTCAGGTACTGTTCTAGCCACAGGGGATATGGCAGTGAATAAAACAGTCAAAAATCTCCTTCCTTGTGGAATCAATTAAATCCAAAATATGTATGTGAGATAGTGGTAAGGCTGTGGAGAAAAATATAGCAGGGTTAGAGCAAGTACCAAAAGCAGTGGAGTTGGGAAGATTGCTCTTGTATACAAGATAGCCAGAGAAGCCCTCTCTGATAAAGGGACATTCAGCAAACGCTTGAAGACAGTAAGGGAACAACCATTAGGATATCTGGGTGAAGAGGATTCCAGGCAGAGGAAAAGCTAGTGTAAAGGACCTGAGACACAGAATGTGAATGAATAATGCTTCATGGTTTATTGATCACTTTCATGTCCTTTCTCATGTCATCCTCACCAGATCCTTGGGAAATAGAAAAGACAAGTATTGGTTTTGGTTTTTTTTTCCTGTTACCAACGAATAAATGGAGGGAACAGCAGTAATTTGGTCAAGAAATGTCAAGACAGTAGTCCCTCCCCTTTATCTGCAGGGAATATGTTCCAAGACTCCCAGTACATACTGGAAACTGCAGATAGTACAGAACCTTATGTACACTAAGTTTTTTCCTAGACATACATATGTATGATAAAGTTTAATTTATAAATTAGGCACAGTGAGAGATTAACAACAATAACTAATAATAAAATAGAACAATTACAACTGTAATAAAAGTTATGTGGGGGTGTCTGGGTGGCTCAGTCAGTTAAGCATCCAACTCTCGGTTTCAGCTCAGGTCATGATCTCATGGTTCATGTGTTCGAGTCCCACGTTGGGCTCGATGCTGCTGGTGTGGAGCGTGCTTGGGATTCTCTCTCTCTCTCTCTCTCAATAAATGAATAAACTTTTTAAAAAGTTATGTGAATATGGTCTTTCTCTCTAAAAATATCTTACTGTGCTCTACTCACTCTTTTTCTTCTTGTGGGGATGTGGGATGATAAAAGGCCTTCCTGATGGGATGAAGTGAGGTGAATGATGCAGGCATTGTGACATAGGGTTAGGCTACTACTGATCTTCTGACAATGCACTAGAAGGAGGATCATCTGTTCCCAAAGTGAGGCTGGCTACAGGTAAGTGAAATCCTGAAGAGGGAGGAATGGGAGACAGTGGAAAAAGGGGGACCACCATAACTGGTGTCAGCAAGAACTAGAATCCAGGTCTTTCCTAAATCAATGCTTGTCCACACCCCCTTGTGACACTCTGATGAAGTCAGACCTGCTGCAGGGCCTCTCACAGACCCTCAGCAATGAAAAAAGTCACAGGTTACTTATGTGTCCCCAGTTTGGTGTGTGGGGGCTGGAGCCCTGGAGCTGCACATCAGTCAGAATGCCAGCATGTCAAAATTGCGTCTGCTGCAGCATGAACAATGCTAACAGACAGCAGTGATGCATGTCTGCCTTCAAGGAGTACCCTGTTCCAGACCGCCTTCTGCTCTCCTATTTTCTGACCCAGGAGCTGACTCTTCCCACAGTGCCTGGAGTCCCAGTGCCCCTCCCTTGAGGGGAAATCTGACCTCCCACGCACCAGAGTGTGGTCTCTCGCTCTGACCCACCAGGGCAATCACGGCAGATCACAATATTCTGACGGCAGTACTGGTCCCAGGCCCTGGGGGATTCAGCCTTAAATAACACCATATGTTGGACATTACCGGACAGTCCTGCTTCAGCCTTGCCCAGCCTGGCCGATTCTCTTTTTATAGTGGGTTTTCCTGCATGAAGTAAAGGTTGTGCCTGCATAGCCCTCCTGCAGCTTTATCAGTCTCAGGTCCCTGGCTCCTGTCAGCAGCTGCTCAGACAAGAACACACACACACACACACACACGCACACACACGGCCACAGGAAAGAGCCGGAGAACACAGGCAATGCCACAACTTCACACGACACTGATAAGTGCAGGTAAAGCATGCATGAACTATAATTAGTTTCTCTCTCATGTATATAGGAGCACATATACATGCACACATATACATATGTATACACACATACATATGCACACACAAGCATATACACACATAATTAAGTGGCTAAGCAAATCTTAGTTATTTGATTTCAATTATTTAATATTTATTATGCTCTCATGATTGGCATGGTGAATTACTGATTTATGGGAAGAACTGTTTTCTATTACAAAAAAAAAGTCTGAAAAAAGAATTCTTGGACAACTTGCTTTTAACTGGGGAATAAGGATATCAAAAATAGCAGAAACTCCCCATAACGGACATTGGCAGCCTGGCTTCCTGCCTTCCTCTCACTCTGGGGTTGTTTGACTCCTTACATTGATTTATAAATCAGTTTCGCAAAGGATGATTCCTACAGTTCCCCTGGTGAGACTTTGGCTGGTTCTTCTTCCTGTCTTTTAAATTTGTTTATATATAAATAAAAGTTTTATATATAAATTAAAGTCTTTGATTTTGGAGGACAAGACCCATAACATGATAATCAGAACATCATAATGTTCTCAGGCCTCAGTTTTTGACAGTAGGGCCAGAATATTTCCCTTTTTGTCCTGGCTGTTGCTTCTGTTTTTACTGATATATGGTGAATTTGACCCAACTAATTTTATAGAGCACAGAGAATAGTTGTAATGGCAGAAATTTTCAGTTAGATGAATAGGGACCTCCAAGTTGGTATATGAGCACACAGAGTCTTCTGTGGGCCCACACTCAACATTAGCCCTCCTTTCTGCCACGCTTTCACCCCCCCTCCCAGTTTTCTTCCACAAATGATCTCTTTCACCACTTACCAAAAATACCTAACCCGGATTCTGGACACAGTAGTAAAACTGAGCTGTAGACAATGAAGACTACCCTTAGAGCAACCAGTGCTTTGACGTCCTATAACGGTATGACATCTAAAGAATTAAAACATTTTCTCATATTTATTATTTGTCCATTATTAAAGAAACATTCTGATCATGCAGCTTTAGTTTTATGCTTCCTTATTTAGTATTTAGGAAGAAATTTATTATACAGATCATAAGAAAAGTAATGACACTAACTCCTCCCCTAACCTCCTCCAAATACGTTAGACCCCTTCCTCCAGTGTGTTATGTAGTGATTTTTCCTGGACATTTAGGAAATAATGAGATGTTTTGACAGATGTTTATTACCAGACATCAGTGCATTCACTATTCTGTTTTACCTCCAAGTCCTCTGTCATGGATGCTGAATGAAGGAAAGCCCCAAAGTGACTACATATGATTTAAAGGGGTTAAGTGGAAAGTGGTTCAAGAATGAGCAAGCTGACCATGGAGCATAGGGCATTGATTGGTTCCAAAGGGCAACGTTTATCAGACAACTGTCTATCAGTTGGCAAAGGGAGGCACTTGTTCAATGTTGGAGCTTTATTCCAGCCAAGAGGAAAGGAAAGACCAAAAGATCAAGGATACAAATGAAAAACAAACATGGAGAGCTGCAAAGTTAAGAACACCAAGAGGAGGAAGCCACAAGGGAACCGGATTATATTTCAGAGTAAAAGCACACACACACACACACACACACACACACACCACCCTACAATCTGTCTTGTAAATTAATTCCACACTTAATTTTTGAAATTCCTTCTTATTTTTCCAGACTTGAGCCAATATGAGGGAGATGAAATGTTATAGGGAAGTGGCAGCCAGGCATATAGTGGTAAACTAGTTCACTTTCCCAATTTCCTTTCATATGTAGATTCAGCCCTGCCTCTTCCTTTGTCATTGCTTACAAAGTTCTAAGCTTCCTTCCTAAGGCATCATCTTTTATTAATAAGCTTATCCACAACAGAGTCCAAGAGACTGGAACTGGGTTCAGACAGATGTTGATAAATGTCTTAAATTTCTTACAAACTAAATCAAGGCCAGCCATGTTTTATTAATCAGTTACCCTTCATACATACTTTGTCCTCTGTATATTGTATCACACTTCATATGCCATCCTGTTTGCACTGCATGTCCTGATTCAACTCAAGACTGTCAGTTTCTATGTGGAAAGACAGGCAGTCGTATATAAGTTTTTACCTATACTTAATGGCTGAGATAAACAATCATTTACGCGTGCACACTTGCAAAACAACATTAGGTGTTAATGAGGAAAATGACCATTATGCGTTTGTGAATTGTGTTTACTTTATCTGCTGACCAAGATGAGAATATAAAAATGGTCAAAAACCTACTAGTGGAAATATTTACGAGTTTACCTTTGAATATCCTTATGCCTTTATTCAGAAAGCCAAGAACATATTGAACAAGCATATTGCTATTAATAGCAGCTCGCACTGTATAGTTTTGTCTTATATTCTCTTTTAAGGGGTTCTTACTTGGAGCTCCAAAATAGTAAATGCAAATTACTATCAAAGCAGGTCATCTTCCTGACTGGCTATAGTGGCTTGATTAGTTCAAGGCACATTACAAGGATAAGAAAATAATGAAGCAGAAAGAATGAAATTCCCACTATGGAATAAATTGTGTATAGTAACAAATAAACTACAAGTGTAATCTTCAAGTGTTAGCCTTCAAGTGATGACCAATTCTTCCATCAAAATCTAGGGTAGAAGCAAATTTCCTGCCTGCCTTAGTTTATATCTTGGCATGTGTTGATTGTCCCACCTGTGGGTCTTCCATATGCATTGTCCACATGTGTATCTCACTCTGATCCATTCTGTGCTCCAACTGGAAGCAGAATTGTTTCTGATGATACAGAAAGTCTCAAAGGCTGCAATTGCTGCATGCTCAGGATTTAAAGATTGGGCTTCTACCACAAACACACAGGGTTCTAGTCTGCATAGTTTTGTCATTTTTATTTTGGTGCCCAGTTCCTATCCCTGAGTACAGGCAAGGGGGCAGTGCAGGCATCAAGAACCCCCTGTCACCCTCTCCACTGTGCTGTGTGAAATGATCTTTATACCGGTCTGGAAGGAGTTTTCTGCAGCTCTTTGACTTTTGGATGGAATTAGAACACATTCTGGACTAAGAAGTGTCTGAAAGACTCTGTCTTATTCAATTTTTGTTTGTTTGTTTCAATTTCTCTTTGGCTAGTTCTCCTGTTTACTTGCTACAAAAATACCCATTGCAAAGAAACTCTCTGGATGTGTCAGGCAAGGGCCAGTATTTTGCTTAAGTGCATGTTCAGGACTTGCAAATTTACAAGAAAGATGACTTCAAAGTAAAAATATTTGATTCTCACAGTATAAAAATATCTCTTAAGCAAGCTAATATAGACTATACACTAAAAAAATAAGCACTTTCACATTTCTTTGAGTGATAATGTATCAATGGGTAGTGAGCATTTATAAAATGCAGTTGGAGAATACATGACATTATGCTTGCTACTCAACTTTGGATATAAGCTTGTAGATAAAGAAAAATGATTTCATCAACTAACTTTTAAGAATTTTTAGAAAATAGGCATTTATGTGATGCATCTCTAAAATCATAACCTGCTTTGTTCCTATGCCATTAACCTGACATGAAATATTTTAGAATGCCTTAAGATTGAAATAAGCCAGAGAAAGACAGATATCATATCATTTCACTCCTATGTGGAACTTGAGACACAACAGATGAACATAGGGGAAGGAAAAATAAAAATAAGATAAAAAAAAAAAAAAACATAGAGGGACACAAACCGTAAGAGACTCTTAAATACAGAGAACAAGCTAAGGCTGCTGGATGGGATGTGGATGGGGATGAGTTAAATGAGGGACGTGCATTAAGAAGAGCAGTTTTTGGGATGAGCACTGGGTGTTATATGTAAGAGATGAATCACTGGGTTCTAGTCCTGAAGCCAAGACCAACTCTATGTTAATGAATTTGAATTTAAATGAAAAATAATAATAAATTAAAAAAAATAAAAATTACCAAAAATAAGATAAATGACTTTTTATAAGCATGAATTTTTTAGAATTAGGCTTAGTTTACACATAATAAAATGTACAGAATTTGTTTCCAGTTTGAAGACAATTGGACAATTATATCCATCTGTGTAAACCTCCACCCAAGACCAGTCATATAACATTCCTGATACCCCATAAAATTCCCATGTGGCCCCCTTCACTCAATTTCCACCTCAAGCAACTACTTTCTGATTGCTATCACTCTAGATTAGTCTCGCCTATTTTAGCCTTCATAGAAGTGAAGTTATACAGTATGCTTTGTCTTTCGCCTGGCCTCTTCTACTAAACAATGTTTGTGAAATTCATCCCTGTCGTGGTTGGTAAGTCTGACTGCTTTTTGTTTTCAAAAACATTGTGAGGATCGTGCTGGATCACAAAATACTGAGAAATTGGAAAGTATAAAATATTAACTTTGTTAGAGATAAAAATTATCTTGAAGATCCTTCTGCCTAACTCACAGCCCAGTGTGTGAATATCTTGCCTTGATGCTACTGTTCCTTGGAACTCTGGCCTTCGTGGAAAAATGTCTATTACAGGAACCCATCGTATCATGAAATATCTAAAGTACCATGAGTTCATACATTAAAAACCACATAGAAACACTAAGTTTCCCTGATATGAGAAATGGTTCTTCATCGTTTTAATGTGTGGAAAGGGCTAGAGCTAAGAAGTGTGGAGGGGGGGGGGATTTTCTCAAACACATATTTGGTCAAAGTTTTAGTTTCATTTCTGAGGTGGAACATCATAAGTCCTAAAAGAGAGACTCTGTTTCAAATTGCTTTCCTCCTGTAAATTATTTGCAAGTCCTAATCATATTTCTTCAAGGATAGATTTCTATATTTGCAAGGAAGTCTATATGAAAATCCATCCATTTTATATGTTTCTATCTCCTTTCTTCTTTTACAAAGTTGCAGAAATTCCTTTCAAGCCTGAACTATGTCTAAGCCAACCCTCAGGTTGTGCTTAATCTTTCATGTCATCAATAAGATACTTTATGTTTTGTTTTCTCAAGTAAGGCCAGAATCAAGATTATTAATGGTACCAATAGATCACACTCAGCTCTCTGGTTTCTTCATTGCAAGATAAGCCCTTGAAGGAGACTCTATAAAACTTTTTATTCTGTACTTCCTATTGTTTATAGTTCTATTTCCCTTTGACTAATTTCCGAGTAAACAACAGCAACACAAGTGATAATATCAGGGATGAATTAATCATTGAAACTTGTCAGCCAAAGATTATCTAAACACTAATTTTAAATGGACTGAAGAGGGGTGCGTGGGTGGCTCAGTAGGTTAAGTGTTCTACTTCGACTTAGGTCATGATCTCATGGTTTGTGGGTTCAAGCCCCACGTCAGGCTCTGTGCTGACAGCTCAGAGCCTGGAGCCTGCTTCAGATTCTGCGTCTCCCTCTCTCTCTGCCCCTCCCCTGCTCACACTGTCTCAAAAATAAATAAATATTTTTTAAAAAACTTGAATGTACTGAAGAAATGTCGAGAATATCTGAAAGACAGACGCTTTAAAAAACAATGTTACATATTACTATCTATACTATATCAGGTCAGGATATAGGGCATCAAATCAGGACAATTATATGTTTCTTGAGAACAAGGGCTTCTCTTCTTCCTGTCCCCCATCTCTCCTCTCCCTCTCCTGCTCCTTTTTCATATACTTCTTTGTGAGCCCGTCTGGCTCTAGTTTGGTACTCCAAATGTAAGTTCCATGTCTGGCTGTTCTCTAAGTAGGATTTATAGCCAATGACTGGCAGATATAGGAAGAAGCTTGGCTTCTGTCTAGATCTCTCTCCTCATAACCAAATCAATTGCTTTTTGCTGCCAAGGCTGTTGTCTCCTCCCCAGCAGCACCACTGTTTTATTCCAGACCCCCCGCTGGGTTTCTGCAATTTGTCCCTAAATTCGTCTCCACTGTGTAGCCCCTCAAAATGCATTCTTCAATATAGTCCCCAAAACAGCTTTCTGAAACTCAGGTCTGACAATCTCACTTTCCTGCTTGAGCCACGCGATTGTCCCCACGACCTACAATGAAAGGCTAAACTCTTTGCCTTAGCGTACAAAGCCCTGCAAAATCTCATCTTTTTCCACCTCTCCATTCTTGTTTTCCGTCTTCTCATTTACTACAGTTGGCTTGTACATGAGAGCCAACTCTCCTAATGTACCTTGGACTCTGCTTTGCTCTTGCTGTTAGTTGTTTTCACCCTGAAAGCCCAGGATGCTGTCTCCACCTGGCTGATCACTATTCCCTCCTCCTGGACTTCCAGGACCTCCCCCTGAAGCCTTCATCTTCAGCCAGGTTAGTCTCCTGCAGCAACCTTGACCCCTTTCCATCCCGCCCTTAACCACGAATACCATTTGCATCTCCAGAGATGGCAATAGCACCTGGTTCTGCCTTCTGTTCCCCTGTCCCTAATTTTCCTATGATCACAGTTAGTCTGTGTAGTTGATCTATTCAATAATTTAGCTTCAAAATTCACTGACCTCTCCCATCCATTTCAACAACACATGACTATGATGCTTCCCTTGAATCTAGTTATTGCCTGGGCCTCACCCCACTCTAAAATCTTAAATTTTATTATATCAGTCTCCAAACAAAACCTTCAACTCCTTTGGCCCTCTCATTCCTTTACTCATTACTTCTGCTGTCTTACTTTATGACCTCTCTTTACTTTGGCAGCAAGTTTCCTAACAATCTGCCCCCTCCTTGGACTCTGCATACTCCTCCGCCAAAGAATACTTTGTACTCCCTGAATCCACTCCCAGACAACAAATTCATCCACCAACTTGCAGTTAAAATTAGGTCCCCATTGCTGGCTCAGTAGGAAGAGCAAGCGACTCTCAATATCGGGGCCATGAGTTCGAGCACCACATTGGGTGTAGAGATTACTAAAAAAATAAATAGGGATGCCTGAGTGACTCAATTGATTGTCAGACTCTTGGTTTCGGTTCAGGTCATGATCTCACAGTCAGGAGATTGAACCCTGGGTCAGGCTCAGTGCACTGAGCATGGAGCCTACTTTAGATTCTCTCTCTCCCTCTCTCTGCCCCTC
Organism: Herpailurus yagouaroundi; assembly: GCF_014898765.1. Lineage (NCBI taxonomy): Eukaryota > Metazoa > Chordata > Mammalia > Carnivora > Felidae > Herpailurus > Herpailurus yagouaroundi. Next base: position 45,049,159 of record NW_024412394.1, on the reverse strand, counting down.
CCTGGCTCATGTGTGCACATGGATGCATTTTGTCTCTCTCTCTTTCTCTCTCTCTCTCTCTCACTCAAAGTCAGTAAATAAAACCTTAAAAACAAACAAACAAACAAACAAACTCTTAAGTTAGGCCTCCTCTTGCTCCACTAAAACCACGGAGGAAAGACCACTAATCCCTTCTTGATGAACAAATCCAATGGGCACTTGTTGATCCTGATATTTCCGAATCCTGCTGTGTGGTATTTGCCTCCACTGACCCTTTTCTGGTTTATTTGTCACTATTCTCCCTGGTCTTGTCTTCCTAGTCTTCTTCATGCATTTGTGTTCCCAGGGGACTGTCATCAGCCCTCCTCTCTTCCGTGTCATTTCATCACTCCCATGGCTTGAACTATGGTTTGTACACTGATAACCCCAAAGTGTTTGCCTTTCACTCAGCTTTCTCTCCTATGACCAGACTTGTATACCCCAACACCCCTGTATTTCATCATAAGAAACTCAACCTCCACAAATCCAAAATTAAGCCTGCTATCGTTCCCTTAAAAGTTATCTTCCTCCTTGTTGTTATTAATAAAGTGAATTTCCCTTCACTCAATAACTCAAGCCAAAAATGCAAACATCTCCACGAACTCTTCCATTTTCTCATTCCCCACACTGAGTTGGGATCTAGTTCCTTCTTTTCTACATATTAACATCTATTATTCCTTCTCCATTACCACCCTCTGTGTGTTCACACTCCCCTTCTCTTCCAATAGTCAATCCAAGCTGCTCTCCATGCCCCAGGCTCACACTCTTCCAGCCCACTCCTTTCATTGCAGTTGGAGTGATCCTCCTAAATACAAATCTCACCTCCTTAGGCATATAGATCTCCACTCTCTACAGCTGTGGCTCCTCTATGTGGGTGCACGTTGGAGTCACTTAGGGAGATCCCAAGGAGCATGGGTAGTTGAGTTGGTTGAGAGTCCAGCTCTTGGTTTGGCTCAGGTCATGATCTCACGGTTCATGAAATTGAGCTCCACATTGGGCTGTGCACTGACAACACAGAGCCTGCTTGAGATTCTCTCTTTCACTCTCTCACTGCCCTTCCCCTGCTTGTGTGTGCATGCTATCTCTCTCTCTCACTTGCTTTCTCTCAAAATAAAGAAACTTAAAAAAATAAAATACCATCCCCATAGATTCAGATTAAAGTGGTGGGGAGTGGGATTGAGATACTGGCATTTTTTTAAAGTCCTCCCTGAAAGAGTGGTACCAAATACAGATAAATAGTAATAAGATCTACTGTACAATGATTGCTCATTCTTAGCATGAGCTAATTTTATATTAGACAATAGTTTTCAAGATGCTGAATTTCTGGCAAGCAGGGAGAATTCTCCCTTTGATATAAGAAACAAATTAGATGAATCCCATGATTGCCCTAGCTTTCTGGTTTGAGAAAGTTTCCAGGCTATGATGCACAGGGAAGGAACACAGGCAGAGCCTGGCAGACTCCCTGGGTTGAGGAAATGGAGTTGAGTATATGGAGAGAAAAGGGGGCTACATTCATAGGACAGAGTAATGGAGAGAAGAGAGAATTCCAGAGGTCTTCAGAGAATTTCCCTTGACAACTGAGCAAAATACTGATCAACACATGCTTGTGAGGAAACTTCCTGAAGCCAGAGAAAGAATTACTATAAAGAATTAAAGGGAACAGTGCCTGGAGCTCATTTAGGACCAGGAATAGTGTCTGCTTCCATGTGTGAGGCTGGAAAAACTAACAATTTATAGTACATTGGGTAGAGTACTCAGAAAGTTCTTTCCTTGATAGAGCAGATAACTCTAGAATAATGCTGTTGTGGCCCCACAACAAATCTTAAAAGCAAGACCTTAGAGAATCAAGTTGTTTGCAAGTAGTTTAATTTAAGAATATTCCTGCAACAAAACTTAAGAATATTTCTAAGAATTCAAAAATATCCAGCACCCAACAAGGTAAAATTCACAATGTCTAACATCCAATCAAAATTTCCAGACATGAAAGGAAACAGAAAAATATGACTATATTAGATAAGAAAGATGTCAAAACACTGACCTAGTTTCCATTTCAAAAAAACTAGAAAAAAGAATAAAAAATTTAACTCAAAGTAAGCAGAAAAAAATAACACATTAAAACTGGGAAATAAAATAAAGTTATTGAAACCAAAAGCTAGTTCAATGAAATTAGTAAGCCAGTCTAGGTAGATCTATTAAGAATAAAAAGAATAAAAGAGGGGCACTGGGTAGCTTGTTTGGTTAACCATCTGACTTCAGCCCAGGTGATGATCTCATAGCTTGTGAGTTCGAGCCCCACATTGGGCTCTGTGCTGACATGCAGCTCAGGGCCTGGAGCCTTCTTTGGATTCTGCATCTCTCTCTCTCTCTCTCTCTTTCTCTCTCTCCCCCTCCCCCACTTGTGCTCTGTCTCTCTCAAAAATACACAATAAACATTCAAAATTTTTTAAAAAAAGAGAAAACACAAATTACCAATATCAAGAATGGAAGAGTTGTTGATACTACAGACTTTACAGGTATTAGAAGGATTATAATAAAATGTGCCAATATATTGACAACTTACATGATTTGTCATATTCTTTGAAAAATAAAAATTACCAAAGTTTACTCAAGAAGAAATAGTCTAAATAGCCTTGTATGTATTAAAGAAATTGACTTTATACTTAAAACTTTTCCACAAAGAAAACTCCAAGCCCAAATCAATTTACTACTGAATCCTGCCAAACATTTAATCAAGAAATAATATCAATTCTATACAAACTCATCCACAAAATTTAGGAGGAGGAACCACTTCCTAACTTATTCTGTGGAACTAGAATTACCTTGATTGCAAAAGCAAAGAAATTACAAGGAAAGAAAAAACACAAACCAATATTCCTCATGTACACAAGTATAAACATTCTTTTTTATTTCATTGTATTTATTTTTATTTTAGAGAGAGAGACAGCATACAAGCAGAAGGGGCAGGGGGAGAGAGAGCGAGAGCGAGAGCGAGAGCGAGAGAGAGAGAGAGAATCTTAAGCAAGCTTCATGCTCAGCACGTAGCCAGATGCAGGGCTTGATCCCACAACCCTGGGATCATGACCTCAGCTGAAATCAAGAGTTGGACACTCAACCAACTGAGCCACACAGGTATCCCCACAAATGTAAATATTAACAGAATTTTAGCATATTTAGTAAAAGAATATATAAAGATATAATACTTTCAGACCAAGTGTGATTTATCCCAAGAATGTAAAGTAGATTTAGCATTCAAAATCAATGTAATCCATTAGATTAACAAACTAAAACAAAACAAAACAAAACAAAAACAAAAAAAGACAACATATGATCATGTCAGTGGACACAGAAAAAAATATTAGATCAAACTCCCACAGGGGCACCTGGGTAGCTTACTGGGTTAAGCATCAGACTTCGGCTCAGGTCATGATCTCACAGTTTTTGAGTTGGAGCTCCTGCTTCAGGCTCTTTGCTGTCAGCAAAATTGCAAAGGCAATTTTGTCCATAAAAGATAGTTTTTCAGCAGATGATACTCCAACAATTGGATATCCATGTTAAATTAATGTTAGCAAATGAATTTCAAACCTTATCTCACACAATGTACAAGAAACTTATGCAAACTAAATGCAATACCTAGAACTGAAAAACTTCTAGAGGAAAATACACGAGAAAATCTTCAGGGCCTTGAATTAGGCAAAGTTTCTTGCATACAAGCCCCCAATCACAATCATATAAGATAAAAATGATACATGGAACTTCATCAAAATTATAAAATTCTGTTTTGAAACAATAACATTAAGAGAATGAAAAAATAAATCACAGATTGGGAAAAATATTGGCAAATCATGTATCTGATATAGGACTTCTATCTAAAGCATATAAGAAATTCTGAAGACTCAATAAAATAAACAATCAAGGTAAAAAGGTTTAAAAAGTGAGTAAAAGATTTGAACAGACTTTTTATCATTAAAGCTATTTGAAGGAAAAAAGAATATAAAAAAGTACTCAATATCATTAATAATTAGGGAAATGCAAATTGAAATCACAATGAGATACTACTACATTCTCATTAGAATTGCTAAAATTAAAAAGACTGACCACACCAAGTACAGTTGAAGATGTGGAAAAATTGGAACTACTACATACTGCTGCTGGGAATATAAAATGGCACAATCATTTTAAAAGTTTGACAGCTTCATATGTATGTATATAACATTCTCCCTTTTTCTAACTTATAATCCTTTATATTTCAGACATTCCCTGGCATTTTATTATAAAGAAACTTTAGAACTCAGGTTCTAAACTGCCTTTTTCCTCCCCAAACTACAAATCAGATTCGTTTTTTGTTATTTTGGTTTTTTTTTTTAATTTTTAATGTTTATTTATTTATTTTGAGAGAAAGAGAGAGAGTAAGTAGGGGAGGGGCAGAGAGAAAGAGAGAATCTTAAGCAGACTCCACGCTGTTAGCACAGAACCCGACACGGGGCTCAATCTCACAACCTGTGAGATCATGAACTGAGCCAAAATCAAGAGTGGGACACTTAACCAACTCAGCCACCAAGGCATTCCTGTTTATTTTTTAATAAAAAGCTTATATAAATATGTATATATACAGATCTATCTATCTTAGAAGCCAGCCACTTCACTCCAAGTATTTACCCAAGAGAAATGAAAACATTTATCCATGCAAAGACCTATAAATAAACATTCATAGTAGATTTATTTGCAATAGCCAAAAACTGATGCAACTCTAATGTTTATCAATGGATTAAAATGTTTAACAAACTGGTAGATCCATGCAATTCAATATTACTTAGCAATAGCAATTAATGTACTATTGCTAAACACAGAACATGGATGGATTTCAAAATACATGGATGGATTTCAAAATAAAGTTGAGTGAAAAAATCCAGACCAAAAAAGATAACAGATAGCTTGATTCCATTTATTTAAAATTCTAGAAAGTATAAACTAATCTCCAATGACATAAGTCGAATCAGTGGTTGCCTAGTGGAAGGGCATCCTTAAGGATGGCAAGGAGGAATTGTACTGGACCAGGAGAAATTTTCTGCCACTGATAGATATGTTCACTATCTTGAGTATGGTGGTGATTTTGTAAGTATATACATATGCACAAAGTTATTAAATCACACAGCTTACCATACATTAATTACACCTCAGTAAAGCTCTTAAAAAGTGTATTATGTTTCATTCCACAAGAAATTAATGAATCAATTCTGGTTATCATAACTATAACTTTAGAATGCTGAAATCCCCTTTACCCATTTATCCAGCTTCTCATTACCTATCACGAAGAAACATTTGCACATGTAAATGAGGAGACATGTATAAGAATATTAATTGTGCCTTGTATGAAACTGCAAAAAAACGGAAATACATTTAATTCACAAATTCTAGCTTAAACCCCCTATGATTTTGTATTTGCAGAGGAAGTATTGCTTAGTTATTAAGAACACTGGCCCTGAAGTTAGACTGCCTGTTTCAAATCCAGATACTAGACTCTTAGTGATATGGTTGGGTTAGTCACTCAATCTCACCAAACTTCCATTTCTTTATCTATAACATGGAAGTAGTAACAATGTCTGTGTTGTAGAATATCATGAAGAGTAAATGAGATGTGAATGGAGAGTGCTCAGTAGAGCCTGATACCTGGAAAACGCTTAAGAGTTACCATCTCTGACTTGACCTCCCCCAAAATAGGAATAGAGTCTCGTCCCAGTTACCTGGTAATCAGACTTCCAGCAGCCTCAATTTTAGGTATCTACCTATGAACCTGAAAGTAATTTAAAAAGCAGTATGAGGGTGCTCTTGAGTGTCCAGGAAAAGTGATGTTACCCTGCACAGGCCTTTTATTCACTGACAGAATGTAGCACCTTATGTAAAGCCTTAGCTAAAGTCCATTAGCTAAAGGGTGTCTAAAATATTTAACACAGAGGGGGGAGGAGTCAAGATGGCGGAACAGCATGGAAGTTTCTTCTGTGTCTCGAGTCCATGAAATACAGCCAGACCAACACGAAACCATCCTACACACCTAGAAAACTGCAGGATTAACACAAAAATCTGCATAACCTGAACCACAGAATTCAGCAGGTACACAGCATGGACAAGTGAACTTGGGGAGTGAGAAGCCACGGGAAGGGAGGTGCTTTTGTGGGTGGAGAGAGGAGGGAGACTGGGGAGGGGGAGAATACAGGAAAATTACCCCTCCCCAAAAGCAGCTGGAAAGTGGAAAATTGGAAACAGCCACAGGGACTTAACTAAAAAGTAGGAAAGGAGAAAGGAGAAAGGAGAAAGGAGAGGGTTTAAATTCCATTAAGACTGTAAACAAGGGGAGCACAAAGTATGCAACTCCACAGCTTGATACCTGGTGGTGCTCTGGTGGGAAGGGCAAATCCCCAGGAACGGAGTGGGGTCTGGGAGGTTCTCAGGGCACATGGGGAAAAGCAGTTCCACTGCTGGAAGGACATTTGGAAGAGACTGTTGAAGCCACCTGATCCCAACAGGCCCCAGAAAATGGCCACATTTGCTGGTGCTGGAACAAGGTTGTTAAGGGTGAAGCCTGGTGCCAGATTTGTGTTGTGATTTTCCATAATCCCTGAAACACTGCTGCTACACTATCTTGTGAACTTTTTCTGGGGCGGCTGGCACCTGGACGTAGTCTCGGGGCACCAGCAGCAGCAGGGTCCAGAAAGCATTCCTGGGTACAGCCAGGAATAAAAGAACTAAAAAATAATCATAATGAAATTAAAAATGCTATAACTGAGCTGCAATCACAGATTGATGCAGCAGCGGCAAGGATGGATGAGGCAGAACAGAGAATCAGCGATACAGAGGGCAAACTTATAGAGAATAATGAAGCAGAAAAAAAAAAAAAGAGGGAGATTAAGGCAAAGAGCATGATTTAAGAATTAGAGAAATCAGTGACTCATTAAAAAGGAACATCAGAATCATAGGGGTCTCAGAAGAGGAAGAGAGAGAAATAGGGGTAGAAGGGTTATGTGAGCAAATCACAGCAGAAAACATTCCTAACCTGGGGAAAGACATAGGCATCAAAATCCAGGAAGCACAGAGGATCCCCATTAGATTCAACAAAACCCAACCATCAACAAGGCATATCATAGTCAAATACACAAAATACTCAGGCAAGGAGAGAATCATGAAAGCAGCAAGGAGAAAAAAATCCCTAACCTACAAGGGAAGACAGATCAGGTTTGCAACAGACCTATCCACAGAAACTTGGCAGGCCAGAAAGGAGTGGCAGGATATATTCAATGTGCTGAATCAGAAAAATATGCAGCCAAGAATTCTTTATCCAGCAAGGCTGTCATTCAAAATAGAAGGAGAGATTAAAAGTTTCCCAGACAAACAAAAATTAAAGGAGTTGGTGACCACTAAACCAGCCCTGCAAGAAATTTTAAGGGGGATTCTCTGAGGGGGAGAAAGATAGAAAAAAATATATATATATATGAACACCAAAAGCAACAAAGATTAGAAAGGACCAGAGAACACCACCAGAAACTCCAATTCTACATGCATCATAATAGCAATAAATTCATACCTTTCAGTACTCACTCTAAACATCAATGGACTCAATGCTCCAATCAAAAACATAGGGTAACAGAATGGAGAAGAAACAAGATCCATCTATATGCTGTTTACAAGAGACCCACTTTAGACCTAAAAACAGCTTCAGATTGAAAATAAGGGGAAGGAGAACAATCTATCATGCTAATGGTCAACAAAAGAAAGCCAGAGTAGCCATACTTATATCAGATAATCTAGACTTTAAAATAAAGACTGTATCAAAAGATGCAGAAGGGCATTATGTCATAACCAAGGGGTCTATCCACCAAGAAGACCTAACAGTTGTAAGCATTTATGCGCCAAATGTGGAAACACCCAAATATATAAATCAATCACAAACATAAAGAAACTCATCGATCATAATACCATACTAGTAGGAGACTTCAACACCCCACTCACAGCAATGGACAGATCATCTAATCAAAAAATCAACAAGGGAACAATGGCTTTGAGTGACACACTGGACCAGATGGACTTAGCAGATATATTCAGAACATTTCATCCTAAAGCAGCAGAATATACATTCTTTTCCAGTGCACATGGAACGTTCTCCAGAATAGACCATATACTGGGACACAAATCAGCCCTAAGTAAGTACAAAAAGATTGAGATCACACCGTGCATATTTTCAGACCACAGTGCTATGAAACTCGAAATCAACCACAAGAAAAAAATTGGAAAGGTAACAAATACTTGGAGACTGAAGAACATACTACTAAAGAATGAATGGGCTAACCAAGCAGTTAAAGAGGAAATTAAAAAGTATATGGAAATCAATAAAAATGATAACAACCACAACCCAAAACCTCTGGGAAGTAGCAAAGGTAGTCATAAGAGGAAAGTATGTAGCAATCCAGGCGTTCCTGAAGAAGGAAGAAAGATCTCAGATACACAACCTAACCTTACACCTTAAGGATCTGGAAAAAGAACAGCAAATAAAACCCAAAACCAGCAGAAGATAGGAAATAATAAAGATTAGAGCACAAATTAATGCTATCGAAACAAACAAAAAAACCCAGAACAGATCAATGAAACCAGAAGCTGGTTCTTTGAAAGAATTAACAAAATTGATAAACCACTAGCCAGTTTGATCAAAAAGAAAAAGGAAAGGACCCAAATAAATAAAATCAAGAATGAAAGAGGAAAGATCACAACCAACACAGCAGAAATAAAAACAATAATTAGAGAATATTATGAGTAATTATGTGAATAAAATGGGCAATCTGGAAGAAATGGACAAATTCCTAGAAACATATACACTACCAAAACTGAAACAGGAAGAAATAGAAAATTTGAACAGACACATAACCAGGAAGGAAATTAAATTAGTAATCAAAAATCTTCCAAAAAACAGGAATCCAATGCCAGATGGCTTTCCAGGGGAATTCTATCAAACATTTAAGGAAGAGTTAACACCTATTCTCTTGAAGGTGTTCCAAAAAAATAGAAATGGAAGGAAAACTTCCAAACTCTTTCTATGAAGGCAGCATTACCTTGATTCCAAAACCAGACACAGACCCCACTAAGAACTATATAGACCAATTTCCCTGATGAACATGGATGCAAAAATCCTCAACAAGATATTAGCCAACTTGGTCCAACAATACATTAAAAAAATTATTCACCACAACCAAATGGGATTTATACCTGGGATGCAAGGCTGGTTCAATATCTGCAAAACAATTAATGTGATTCATCACATCAATAAAAGAAAGGACAAGAACCATATGATCCTCTCAATAGATGCAGAGAAAGCATTTGACAAAAAACAGCATCCTTTCTTGATAAAAACCCTCAAGAAGGTAAGGATAGAAGGAGCATACCTCAAGATCATAAAAGCCATATATGAATAACCCAACGCTAATATCACCCTTAATGGGGAAAAACTTTCTCCCTTAGGGGAGAGCTTTCTCCTAAGGTCAGGAGAAAGACAGGGATGTCCACTCTCACCACTGTTATTCAACATAGTATTGGAAGTCTTAGCCTTTGCAACAAGACAACACAAAGAAATAAAAGGCATCCAAATCAGCCAGGAGGAGATCAAACTTTCACTCTTCACAGATGACATGATACTCCATATGGAAAACCCAAAAGATTCCACCAAAAAAACTGCTAGAATTGATTCATGAATTCAGCAAAGTTGCAGGATATAAAATCAACACACAGAAATTGGTTGCATTCCTATACACCAACAATGAAGCAATAGAAAGAGAAATCAAGGAACTGATCCCATTTACAATTGCACCAAAACCCATAAAATACCTAAGAATAAATCTAATCAAAGATGTGAAAAATCTATACACTGAAAACTATAGAAAGCTTATGAGAGAAATTGAAGAAGACACAAAAAAATGGAAAAGATTCCATGCTCCTGAATAGGAAGAACAAATATTGTTAAAATGTCAATACTACCCAAAACAATCTACATATTCTTTTTTTTTTTAATTTTTTTTTCAACGTTTATTTATTTTTGGGACAGAGAGAGACAGAGCATGAACGGGGGAGGGGCAGAGAGAGAGGAAGACACAGAATCGGAAACAGGCTCCAGGCTCTGAGCCATCAGCCCAGAGCCTGACGCGGGGCTCGAACTCCCGGACCGCGAGATCGTGACCTGGCTGAAGTCGGACGCTTAACCGACTGCGCCACCCGGGCGCCCCACAATCTACATATTCAATGCAATCCCTATCAAAATAACACCAGCATTCTTCACAGAGCTGGAACAAATAATCCTAAAATTTGTATGAACCAAAAAAGACCCTGAATAGACAAAGCAATCTTGAAAAAGAAAACCAAAGTGAGAGACATCACAATCTCAGACTTCAAGCTATACTTCAAAGCTGTAATCATCAAGACAGTATGGTACTTGTGCAAGAACAGACACTCAGATCAATGGAACAGAATAAAGAACCCAGAAATGGACCTACAAACGTATGGCCAACTCATCCATGACAAAGCAGGAGAGACTATCCAATGGAATAAAGACAGTCTCTTCAGCAAGTGGTGCTGGGAAAACTGGACAGCGACATGCAGAAGAATGAACCTGGACCACTTTCTTACACCAGACACAAAAATAAACTCAAAATGGGTGAAAGACCCCAATGTAAGGCAGAAAGCCATCAAAATCCTCGAGGAGAAAGCAGGCAAAACCCTCTTTGATCTTGGCCGCAGCAACTTCTTACTCAACATGCCTCCAGAGGCAAGGGAAACAAAAGCAAAAATGAACTACTGGGACCTCATCAAAATAAAAAGCTTCTGCACAGCAAAGGAAACAATCAGCAAAACTAAAAGGCAACCGACAGAATGGGAGAAGATATTTGCAAATGACATATCAGATAAAGGGTTAGTATCCAAAATCTATAAAGAACTTATCAAACTCAACACCCAAAGAATAAATAATCCAGTGAAGAAAGGGGCAAAAGACATGAATAGACACTTCTCCAAGGAAGACATCCAGATGGCCAACCGACACATGAAAAAATGCTCCACATCACTCATCATCAGGGAAATGCAAATCAAAACCACAATGAGATACCACCTTACACCTGTCAGAATGGCTAACATTAACAACTCAGGCAACAACAGATGTTGGCGAGGATGCGGAGAAAGAGGATCTCTTTTGCATTGTTGGTGGGAATGCAAGCTGGTGCAGCCACTCTGGAAAACAGTAGGGAGGGTTCTCAAAAATCTAAAAACAGAACTACCCTACGACCCAGCGATTGCACTACTAGGCATTTATGCAAGGGATACAGGTGTGCTGTTTTGAAGGGACACATGCACTGCCATATTTACAGGAGCACTATCAACAACAGTCAAAGTATGGAAAGAGCCCAAATGTCCATCGATGGATGAATGGATAAAGAGGATGTGGTATATATATACAACGGAGTATTACTTGGCAATCAAAAAGAATGAAATCTTGCCATGTGCAACTACGTGGATGGAACTGGAGGGTATTATGCTAAGTGAAATTAGAGAAAGACACAAATCATATGACTTCACTCATATGAGGACTTTAAGACACAAAACAGATGAACATAAGAGAAGGGAAACAAAAATAATACAAAAACAGGGAAGGGGATGAAACAGAAGAGACTCTTAAATATACAGAACAAACAGAGGGTTGCTGAAGGGGTTGTGGGAGGGGGGATGGGCTAAATGGGTAAGAGGCATTAAGGAATCTACTCCTGAAATCATTGTTGCACTATATGCGCACTAATTTGGATGTAAATTTAAAAAAATTAAAAATAAAATAAAAAAATCGACATATCATAAAAAAATAAATTAAACATAAAATATTTAACACAGAGACAAATAATATTATAGTGCAGTAAGGCAGCATATGTTCAGAATTAGGGCAATAAGGTGAAGAAATTTTAAAGAGCATCTTCTCCTGTACCGTTGTTTACAGATAATGTATTTTTAAAAATAAGGACCAGATCACAGCTACTTTATGTGAACCCGGCCTGACCTCTGGATGTCCTGACCCTGTTGTTCAGAGGTATTTCCATACACATTTGTGTATCTCATATCATGATTCCGTAATGGAAATTAAGAAGCCAAAGATCTGCATAATGCAGTTTAAATAGTTGTCCATTAAAAAGTTTGAAATAAAAAAAAAATATGTGCCTGTTATGAGGCTTGCATTATCTGGGGAACTGACTTCTCTGGAACAGTTTGTTCTCCGAAGCTAATGAATAAATGAGGCATCATTGCTCAATAGTTTATTTACAAATGAATCTATAGAAGCATAAAATTTAGAACTGTTCTCAATTAGTTATTCTTTCATGTTTATTCACTCAAGTATTAAATCTTCCACAATCATGAATTTCCTTTGGGAACAAATCTTCTGGTTTTGATAGTTCCTGCTATTGGAAAGTTTTTGTTGATATTTGACCTATTTTTTTTCCTGCCTTACTCTTATCCTGCTTATCCTACTTATCCTGTTTAGATGAGGCCATATCATTTTCCCCAAGTGCTTATGCTTTTCATATATGTTATGACTCATTCAAGTCATCGAGTCTGGCTCTCCACGTGCATTACTTTAGTATTTTTTATGAACCTTTTTCTCTCTACTAGAATAAATCTTGTAATGAGCTACAATGTACCATATTTGTAGAGAAAGGGGCTGTCTTTGTGTCTTTGTTATTAAATGTAATATGTCAAATTTCACTTTTTAAAAAAAGTTGTTTTTTTTTTTCCCCTTTCACACGTCTGTCAACGTTTAGCACACAAATTTCTGGGGCGTTTGTTTATTAGATACCAACTATCAATAGGGTTTCTTTTCAGATAGTATTTAACCAAATAAATATGTCGATGTATTTGTCAGTATTCCTATTTAATATCTTTTGTTGTTCTTAATTTTCTCATTTGTTAGTTGGAAATAATTCCTATCTTGTATGGTTATTGCGTACATAAAAAACAATACATGCTATACTTAGCATTATACTGTACACAAAGTAGGTGCTTAATTATTAGCTTCTCCCACTATCATTTCCATTTTTACTTCCCACTGGTGCCTTTTTCTGTCTTAAATAGTGCATGTGCTACCTAGTTCTTCCCTCAGGCATATTGTTGTTTGATGCTACAGCTCTTTCATTAGCATCTTCCCCCGGTCACGTCATTATTTCCTTTTGTCTATAGACTCTCAGCCCTCGTTTTTTCAACCAAGTGCTGTTTCTCTGATCCTAACAGATTTAAATTCATTTTGTCAGTCAAATCTCGGGAGACCATATCATGTCCTTTACTAAAATTCCAGTATAACATCTGCTGAGTCTTACAGTTCTAGCCAAAAAGAAGCTATTAATTTTGTATGATTTGGTATTTTTTTTTGTAAACTCTGGTTATACACAGCTAATAACTGGTGTCTAATAGGTGTTTGATTTACCATCATATAATCCATTTTTTTCTAGAACATAGATGTTATTTTAAAATAACATGATTTTTCTAATTATAAAAATAGTGCCATCTCACTAACCAAATTTCATGTGTACAAAATCCAGCAAAGTATAAAGAAAAAAGAAAAAAATGGCTGCAGTCATCTCACAGAGAGATCACTCTCTTGACATTTTGGTGGATTTTGTTCACATGTGTTTTATCCAAATTGAATAAATGAAACTATGTGCATATTCCTTTTCTTATAAAGCAAATACAGTAAATTGTAATGAGTATTATTTTGTGTGTTCATTTTTCTATTTTTCCTTAACTTTGCACAATTAATTTTTTTCATAGAAGTTAACAAATTCTAACCTACTAAATGCAGCATAACTTTAAATCATAATTCAATGGCTAATGTAAGCACATATTGTAGCTCTGTGGACTTCAAAAGAATCAAGGCATCATTATAGATTTTAAACAAATGTGATTTGGGGTTTTTTTATTCTCTAAAATTTCTGCTTTTCATTAGGGCTGTCTTTGAAACACATCATTACATCCTAATGATTCTCAATTTCTCCATTGCCTCCCTCTTGTTATAAATCACCAAATATTAATAAAGAATAGCAAATTCAAAATTAGATAACAGAAGGGATGATTTTGTTTTCACTGTCTTTGCATGAACTACCTTGCACTGATTTTCTTTACCTCTAATACAAAGAGCCTCTTAATCTTGCAGCAACAACCCATCCATATCTCGGTTTCACTTTAACCTTCACCTCCTTTCCTTATCCCCATGCCCCCAATGCTTCGTTAATAAATTTTTATTATGCTGAAATGATTGTTCATCATTGGTAGAAATTTTTCTTAATATTTTCATACTTTCAGTAAATTCCATTTGGGCCGACTGAATACAGATGCTCTTTTTTATGACTCATCAAATCGGCCTATGAATAAATCTGAAACATTCTTGAAAAGCTGTATTTTAGCTCTGGAATGAATGCTCAGCAAGCTCATAAATGAGTAGTTCTTATCTGCTGGCAATGCATACATTATTGCAAGACTTAGTATGCCTATTTGCAGGGAAAAGGCTGCTCTGTTGTAGTCCAGATGCCCATGTAAACACTCCATTGTTGTATATTTGAGTACTTCACTGCTGCAGCCCTTCCTGTCATGCATTGTTCCCTCTACACTCCTTGGTGTTCTCATCCCAGCTGAGAGGATCTTACCAGGCTGTGAGATTCATGAGCACAGCGACTGGATTTTGTTCTTTTCTGTACCCCCATCATCTGACCCAATGCCTGGCACCTAATCGACACTGGAGATGAACAGTCGGGTATAGTAAAATGTATTCCATACCAATCTCCTTCATTCCTTACAAATCATTTCAAAGGACTACCCTAAACATCATTACACAAAGGTTAACAATACAGGGACAACTGGGTGGCTCAGTTGGTTAAGTGCCCAACTCCTGATTTCAGCTCAGCGTGGACCCTGCTTGGGATTCTCTCTCTCTGTCTCTCTCTGCCCCTCCTCTGCTCTCACTCTCTCTCTTTCCTCTCAAAATAATTGTTTTTTTTTTTTTAAAAAAAAGGTCAACATGCGGCGCCTGAGTGGCTTAGTCGGTTAAGGCTCTGACTTCGGCTCAGGTCACGATCTCACAATTCGTGAGTTTGAGCTCTGCATCGGGCTCTGTGCTGACAGCTCAGAATCTGGAGCCCACTTCCAGTTCTGTGTCTCTCCCTCTCTCTGCCCCTCCCCTGCTCACATTCTCTCTCTCTCTCTGTCTCTCTCAAAAATAAATAAACATTAAAACTTTTTTTTAAAGAGGTCAAAACACAGTATTGCAATTAAACCAGTGAGCTTGAGAGGTAGTCTGCCTAGATTAGAACCCCAGCTCCAAGATTTAATTGCTTTGTGAACTTGGACAGGTAACTGAACTGCCTCAAATTTTCATCTACAAAATGAGAATGCTCCTAATTCCTAAATGACAGGATTGTGATTAATTGCACATTTTTGAAGACAGTGCTTTGCATGTACTACATGCTAAATGAATATTAATATCAATTATTAGTATGGAAGGTCTGTAATGTAGCACAAGGGAGCCCTCATTTATAATGTAAATAAATATAGTCTAAATGTGCTGGAAACAAACAAACAAAAAAGAACACAAGCATCTCAAGAGTATTTCTGTGTATATAAGTTTAAAGTTTTGATATGAGAGGAAATGTTGAAGGAGTTCTTTTCCTGATAAGAAAGCACAGAGACATCACACTTATTAAATCTTTATCCCATCAGCACATGTTTGATTAAATCATTTTCCTGGATTCTTCTTTCACTATATCTCAAGTCTTTGTTCAGACTCCCCAACAAAAGTGTAGACTCCTTGGGTGCCTAGTCTGGGTTGTCAACTTCTGGGTGACACACAAGTGGTTGGGTTAACCAATAAAAAGTGAATAGACTTAGATTACTCTTATAACTATGTTGGATTGTTTCCATACATCAGTCCCATATTAATTTGAAAAATAAAAAGTAGATTGAAATATTGACTTTATCATCAAGGTAGCACCAGTATTTTCTTTCAACTTCAAATGAATTCACTGGCCATCCTCCTCCACAAGAAATGCACCAAGATTCCCAAATATAAAGACCCTTTGGTTTCGATTCCCTCTTTCTTGCCCTGGAAGGTAAAGAAACCAACAATAACTATTATATTTTCTAAGTGTTCAGAAACAGGAGCTACAGAATGGATGGTCTACTCTATAAACACAGAAATTTATGTTCAGGTGTCTCCTGGGGCTCTGTGATATCTGAGACCCATGAGTACCCTCCTTGAATGAATGTGCTTGGCTCAATAAATAGCTGTGGAAGAAACAAACAATTTTCCTAGTTTAAGGAAGCCATTGTCTCCTGCAATGTTATTTTTCCTATAAAAGGAGGCACTAAGACAATATTTTTTAGACAAATGTTTGATTTGGTGCCTCTGGGTAAGATATGTTGTCATTAAAACCTTGGTGAACCAGCAGTTTTGTCTTCATTGAGAATATCAAGAGAAAAAGCAGCAGAGGAGGTGAGTTTGGATATAATAAATACAATTTTTTAAAATAAATGTTATTTATTTTTGAGAGAGAGAGCACAAGTGGGGTAGGAGCAAAGGGAGAGAGAGAGAGAGAGAGAGAGAGAGAGAGAGAGAATCCCAAGCAGGCTCCACACTGTCAGCGCAGACCCCAATGTTCAAATCTACCAACCGTGAGATCATGACCTGAACCAAAGTCAGACACTTAACTGACTGAGCCACCCTGGTGCTCCTATAACAAATACAATTTAAACTGCAAGGTTTGAAGCAGCTTTCTAAGGTAGCTCTCCTCTGGGGAAATTTAGCAGGCTCAGCCTAGGGCTGAGGGAAGAGTACATGGTTCCAAATGATTTTCCTTTGATTCAATGAAGATTTTTGGTTGTTTGGGATAATAATTTGCTCCCCATCTCCCTTTTCCCCATTAATTTGTCTCTTGTCAAATAACCCTGTCTTTTTTTCATAGCTGGAATTTAGGAGGCATTGGTGTCTTTTGGGTTAAACTATTTTGTGGTCACTGCCCTGCTACCCGGCCTAAAGGCAGCCTACAGTCCTCTCTGATGTATAAATCTCCTTTGCAAATCTGTAAATTATTTGGCCACTTTCTGCTTATGGTGGATTCCCTCTGACTTGTAAACCTATGCTCTCCTCAGCACTCATTCATTAAATGGATCTATTTTTCTGCTCAGAAATCAGATTAATATTTCTCTTTTGTGAAAAGTAGTCACCCAGATTGAAAGGGCCGCTGATTGTTAAGCAACGAAGTGGCTGCCAAAGGAAGGTATGGCCTCTGCTCCAGAGAAACTCCTCGAGTCCCAGAACCACACCTGGGGTGACTTACACAGAGCCCTGTCACAAGGCATAGCTGGGCTGGAGCCTTCCTGAGCAGCACTGTCCAAAGTCAGGTCTCAGAGCTCACTCTGGAGATGAGGAAACCCAGGGCCAGAAAAAGCCCCTGAGTGCTAAGGCAGGACTTCATTTGTAATTCCACAAAGCTTTGCACTAGACAGCCCAAGAAAACTGGCTAAGACTGTCTCTAAACTGAATGAAACAAGTTTACTCCATTGGATAATGGTGCTGAAACCCCATGCTTTCCTTATTCTACTCTGTCCCTGCCTCCTCCCTGGGGGGCCCCAGTGTGGATTGCTGGCTTTCAGTTAGGACACATTTTAAAAAATCTGAATTCTGATCTTTATAAGTTCTGCCTAAATGTATACACATGTTTTTGTTTTTTACTTTGCCAGCTCTAACATTTACATAGTGTACTTTTTGAAGAAGCAAAATAATTTTATCCATTCACTTTTGTTTCTCAATTTTCAGAAAGTATGCACTTCTTCCCTTCCCACTCCCTCTAAGTTTGGATTATGTTAACAGGTCATTCCAGAGGAAAGCACTCAGGCAGATGTTTTCTTCAGGGGCAGACTGTGTAGGAGGAAATCTCTTTTGATTCTTTTCTTTGTTTCTCTCTCTTACCCATGTCTGCTTCTTTCATTCTCCCCTCTATTTCTTCTTATCACTTTTTCTTCATAGCATGTAGGAAATGAGGATTTGGTAGTCATCCTTTAATGTAGTCAATATAAAGCCTAAACAAGATAACCCAGACCCTACAGAGGAGACAAAAGTGAGCTGGCTGCAACAGGAAGAAATTGAATTCACAACATAAACACTGGATGAACCCTGATTCTGCAGAAACTGGCCCTCTTTAGCCATTGGTGGTTAAGTCTTGCTTCCTGGAAAATGACCACTGTAAAGTGGATAAAAACACCCCTGTGAAAAAGGGATAATCAAATTATTTTTTGAGCCCAATCCTATTACTTTAATCTTTTTTTAAAGCTACTCATTATCATTAAGCCAGAAAACATTTTACCATCATTCACATTTTACCCAACTTTTTCTTTCTAAGAGGCCAAACAGCAATAATTAAGAACATCCCAGTGTCAGATAGGACAGTAAAAGAGTCAGGAATCCCTTCTGCAGAACTGGGAAAACTGCATTTGATTTCCATAAGGACCCTCTCTTTCTCTTTATTCTTCATTTTGGTTTTGGGAAGCATTCCCCATGAAACTGCTTTTGCAGCTCTAAAAGAAAAGTACAAGAATTAAATGCAGTTGGGTACTTCTTTTTCTTCTTCTTTCTCTTCTCCCCCTCTTCCTTACTACTACTTCTCCTCCTCCTCCTCCTCCTCCTCCTCCTCCTCCTCCTTCTTCTTCTTCCTCTTCTCCTCCTCCTCCTCCTTCTTCCTATTATTATTATTGTGTTAAGTTCAATTCTTAGGAAACAGGACTTGATTATCAGAGCATTTTTCCAAAGGCCCTGATTTTGATGAGTGAATAATAAAGATTGCAAGCATCTTGTCTTCCTGTTTTTCACATAAATTGTTCCGTTGTAGCTGTTTATTAAGACTATGCAGAAATTATGAGCCCTTCTTACTTTCTCTAAAAGTAATTCAATTGTAGTGTAAGGCTTGTAAATGTTAGAACAATTAGTACATATTTCTTCCATATTTGCTTATATGTGTAAAAAATGTCCCTATAAACATTTAAGATATTAACTTTGCCTCTCCTGTTGAGTTTAAGTCCTCTGAAATTAAAGATGAGCTATTTATTCTGATGGAATTGGGCATAAAATTAGTAAGCCTTTTCCTTTTATCACTCACAATTGTCTTTTTTTCTCTCTTAAATTTATGAGGTCTTTATATCCGCTCTGTTTTCTTTCCTTTTCCCTTAATGTTCCTCTTCCAACAGTGTTCGCTTTTTAGCAGTCCCTAAAGTACTTCTGTTGTCATCATTTAACATTTGATTGGCAATAATATTTTACAAAATGGTTTACAATTGCCTTTTACAAGTTATTCTCATGCCTTCAATAACTCTTAGGTTTTTATTTGTAGTCCAGCATAGAGTTGTGCCATTATTTGTAAGCACATAGACACTCCTCTTGACTCAACCTCTTCCAGTAGGTTTAGAAATCTTTCACTGGAAACCATGTTCATTTTTAAGCTGCACAGGTTTTGAATACATTAATTGTAGGAGCCTTAAAACTTTCTTGTGGTTTTTTGTTCTGATATAGGAAATGCCATTTTAGATCAAAAGGAAACTTTTATTTTGTCTCTTCAGACTCTCTGAAATATACAAGAATATGGAGTAATTTGATGCACACAGTATTGAACCTGGAAAATCCTCAAATAGCAGATGAGATAAAAAGTACAGTAGCCCTAAGAAATGTGAGTTATTGGAATACATATTTAAAACTTCAGACCTATTCCTGTATGGGATTTTAAAATAGGATATTTTAAAAAAGATTCTTTGTGTCTCTACAGTTACCAGAAATCCTGATATGTATCACCACTCAGTTGAGGAATTTACTATGAATGTTGATTTATTGATGCACGTTATTTTAAGAGTATATACATGCTTCTTCCCTTCCTGTTCCCAGATAGTCCCCACAAGAGTGAGGCTTTGAAGCTATTTTCCCAAATATCAAAACTCTCTCAAGTTGTGTAAGATTTAGTCACTGACTACAGCTTCAGACAGTCTTTACGTGGTCGTTGTAAGAAACCACAACTAGCGCCCATACAGGCTTCTACATTCGTATGATAGGAGCCCATTTAGAGAAACTTGGAGGGGGATCAGTGCTTCGCCTTTTGGAATATCTTTATGCCCTAACATCTGAGGAGACGACATGCTTCCTCTCACAGCCTAAGTCTATAAATAAGTAAAACTGAGCTAAAGCCAACAGCTTTTTTCTCCTTGGTAATAGTTTTGACTTTTGGGGTATCTTGGACTTACTTTTCACTGCTTGACTGTGCTTTGCTTTGCAGTCAGTTAAATTTGTTTCTCAGAGGCAATTATTCCCAAACTTTTTCATATCAAGTCACATATAAAATGATTGTATTTGTTCAGCACACCAGACTAAACCGAAGAAGATTTTGGAGGTTTCGACACAGGGCTTCATGAAAACAAAATTATTATATTTTCTTTATATGGATATGTTAAGAAAAGCAAAACACAAACGTTAGGGAGGATTTTACATATTGAATTTGTATGCAACTTCCAAGTAAAATCATTTTAAATTCTGAAGTGAGAAAATGGGCCTTGCTTCAGTGTACACAACATTTTCTTATGTAGTATTATGACTTAACTGGCTGCACATTTATCCTAATCAAGATTTCTTCATTGATGAACTTGTCACATTCTTTTTTTCGTGTCTTAAAAAATTTTTTTTTAATGTTTATTTATTTTTGAGAGAGAGAGACATATGGCGAGTGGGGGAAGGGCAGAGAGAGGGAGACACCGAATACACGGCAGCTCCAGGTTCTGAGCTGTCAGCACAGAGCACAGAGCCCAATGCGGGGCATGAACCCATGAGCTTGTCACATTCTTGATAGAAATCATCTATGAGAAAATTTGGTCACATGAGTAGTAAGTAATAAATAGTAAAAACGTATTTATCGTTTTTCCTCCATTTGGCAGATTCTTTCTTTTCCCTCAAACAGAATTCAAATAATTCAAACTCTTTAAATCAAACATCTATAGTACATTTGTGGTTAAGATCTAACTCTTTCTTTTCATTCACTAAAAAATATATTTGAATTTCTCGTTATACAACAAATTTCAATCCAAATGATAGATTTTTTTAAATCAGGTATTTCAAAATACTGAATAAGATTTTCCTCGACAATACAGATATTAGTTTTTTTTAAATATCCACATTTTTGTATTGATCACACATCCCCAGCAAATTATTTTAACCTTAATTTTCTAAAGTTGAAAACTTTGTTTTGTCAATACATATTAATATATTTTCCCATAATTTTTGCAAATTTCATTAAGTAAGCCATTTTGAAGCCAAAAGCTATACTTCAACAAATCTGCAAAGTGAAAAACATCCTTTTTTTGACCCAATTTTTCTTTTAGTTTGTAAACTGTTGACAAGGCTCTTCCTTTGGACAGCCAATGCAATTAAGTATGAAACAGGAGGAAATGATCTTCTTATGGTAATTTTTGCAAAAACATGAAAATAGGTGGGACTATGGAAGTGTGGATTTTTTTTAGATTACCATTTTGATAATATGTGTAATTCAGATCTATAAACTGACATTTATATCTGAAAGCATCTTTTTGAGTAAAACAAAGTATCACTAAATCTCTACATGTTCAGAAGGAATCTTGATGTAAAACCTTCCTGCAGTGCTACCACAGCATATTATTTCTAATGACAATTGCAACTCTAGAGTAAATACGGTTCTTCCAAGTATTTTTCTTCAGGGCCCAACAGGTGTTATTACTACAAGTATTATTTAGAAATTAGAAATTTTTGATTTATAACCTTGTGGGTTAATGTTACCTCTAAGTCATCTGACATGCTATCAATGAGTCTAGAAATATTATTATTCAAATATAGACCGTAAGTATTAAGTAGTGTTTGGTTTCATTGGCTCCATTGTCCCATTTGGTAATTTTTCTATGTAAATAAGATATTTAGACTGAGAAAGAGAAAACTTGCCAGTGTGTATGAATCTATATATAAAATAATTTTATTGTTGATTTAGTAACTTAAACTTTTACTTGGCCTACTGGGTTTGTCTTATGTATTTGATGGTTGTGATTTGATATGAAAATCAATATAGCTGTAAAAAGTAAATCTATTTAAATATAAAATTCTTGACTATAGGCCTTTATGATTCATTTTGATTTCATAAAACACAGTTTTAGATTTTCTACGTTTTTAGGAAATCTTTTTAAATATCACATGAAAATTAAAAAAATTTCAAGTAGTGAAACATTAATTTCCATTTAATTCAGTAATTAAAATTCTAAAAATTAAAAAATACAAGTATCACTTACTCTAATACAGGACAAAATATTTTTGAAAGTTTGATTTTCAGAAGCTACAAATTCTAGAGTCCCCTTAAGTTGATTTGACAGAACTACATTTAACAATTACTTTTTAAAGAAACAAACATGTTTTTAATTTCTAAAAGAAGAAAATAAATTATTGTGAAATCCTTTTAAAAATACATTCTAAGCCAATTGTTAACACCAAAAGCTAATAAAAAATTCAAGAAAAAGAACTGAGAAAATTAGCAAAATCACTTTATTCCTTCCTTGGCCTTCTCAGTTACCTCTGAGCTATAGAGAATTTATTGGTTCTATTTTTCATAAGTAGAAAATTCCAAAAACTCTTTTAAGAGCCATTATAGTATTAAAATAGTTGAAAATTATTTCTTATGTAATTGAGATCATTGATTTTCTCCTTATTTGTCTCTTTTGACCTCTCATCCTTCTCCATTCTTCCCACCACTATCACTCAGGGTCAAGCATCTAAAGGCTCCGATGTTGTTTCTGAACACCATCTTATTTATGGTTGCCCATTTGGTGTTAAAGCTGATCACAGGGTAACACTACCCAGAAGGTTCAGTGGCCTCTCATTGTCCATATGATCAGTTCCACTTAGCCTGGACCCTCTATAGTGTGGGTCCAATTTACCTTTTTGTCTGATTTCTTGTTGTTCCTCCACATCTGCACTTCACGTAGATGAGCTCAGTGGCTTTTGTTAGAATCCTTGTAGGAAAGGTGTAACCAACAGCAAGTGATACAGGGAGCAAGTTCTAAAGATAATAACATCAGGAAAACTTGGGCCAATTTCAGTGTTCCTAATATGTCCTTACCAGCCAGCCTTCAAACATTTGGAATACTTTGTCCCCATAGCAATCTCTGGAAGGATGTATTAACAGTTAATTTCGAATAACTTCTTCCGGGAAGCCCTACCTAACCAACCAGCCAGTTACTATACTTCTTTCTTTGATTCTGAGAACATTGTGTTTTGGCATTTATTGATTTCTGCCTGTGTTACACCTATTTTGGTATCTTTGGTTTCTCTCCAACTATATATCTTTTTTTGCTCTGCCAAAGCAGAGCCCTTAATGTATTGCTTTTTGTGTGTCGCGTAGTCCCTGAAACAATGCTTTTTTCATAGTAAGAGCCTTACTACATACTTATTAAATCAAATCAAATTTGCTTGTAAAACCTATTCAAACTTTGATGTATTTTATTAAAATAACCCAACACATTTTGGACAATTTATCTATTAAGAAAATGGTATTTAAAGCAACTGGGGCTTCTTAACAACCATAAGAGGGTAAAGTGTACTTCATTTTTTGGAGAAAATATCTGGTATTCCATAAGTTTAATAACAATAATGATAACATTTATAGAAAAAGCAGAAACTCTTTCATTCTCAAAATTAAAGTGGGAATATGTTTAATGACAATTAATATGTCTACTACAAAATTTTTGCAAATTTCAGAGAGATCATAGTTTGCATGCAAACCAATTTTACATCTATCAAGTTTGAGAAAATGTTTGTGAAGTTGTTGGTCATCAAAAGTATATTTGGAATCACAATCAAAATTCTCAACAATTTTCTATGAATAAGGTGAAATATGTACTCTAGATTTTATCAGGAATTAATAACAATTTTATTCTTGATATTTAATACTGATTTTGAATATGTATAAAAAAAATGGTTGCAAATAACATATTTGACTCGCACAACTATATCTGATTAGTTGCTTATTCCAAGGGACAGGAAAGCCAAATAGATGGAGGAAGTTTGTATTGTTTTGTTGAAATGACGCTGTATTTAGGATTTCAATTTCTATTTGATCCTCTTAGGAAGTCTGTAAATGAGTTTACTGCTTAGTACTTAGTTCTATAATATGAGCCCTCTGGAAAAATAAAATAAACACAGCCTTACCTTTGAAGAAATTTTGTTTTCCTTCCTGTGCAGGAGGCAGTCAAAAGTATTAGCATATAGGCTTTGCAAAGTAATTTTTAAGAATATTTTTATGAAGAGATTTAGTGACAAGTTTCATTGCAAATCACATTGATATCATTGACTGAAAAAAATGTCTTACTGAAGAAGGAAAACAAAAATATTTTTTTTAGAGGATTTTATTTATTTATTTATTTATTTATTTATTTTTATTTATATATGAAATTTATTGTCAAATTGGTTTCCATACAACACCCAGTGCTCATCCCAAAAGGTGCCCTCCTCAATACCCATCACCCACCCTCTCCTCCCTCCCGCCCCCCATCAACCCTCAGTTTGCTCTCAGTTCTCAACAGTCTCTTATGCTTTGGCTCTCTCCCACTCTAACCTCTTTTTTTTTTTTTCCTTCCCCTCCCCCATGGGTTCCTGTTAAGTTTCTCAGGATCCACATAAGAGTGAAACCATATGGTATCTGTCTTTCTCTGTATGGCTTATTTCACTTAGCATCACACTCTCCAGTTCCATCCACGTTGCTACAAAAGGCCATATTTCATTTTTTCTCATTGCCACGTAGTATTCCATTGTGGTTTATATACACAATGGAA